>NW_008355168.1:248012-267284 GCF_000622305.1 Nannospalax galili | reverse complement strand
AGTCATATAGTAGGGGAGAAGGCTGGGAAAGGTGGTATTTATTTCAGATAGTCATTGCCTTTCTGAAACTCTGAGATTCTGTTACTAATGAAGAAAAGGAGGGTAAACACTGAGGGATACTTAGCTTTGACATTTTTTTTTTTTTTTTAACCATGGGTTTGCTTTAGAATACATCTATCCTGTTGCTTGCCTAGAAACTATCACCAAGGGTAGAGAAGAAGGTATCCTATTGCTATGCCTAAAAATCCAAATTAGGAACAGAACATTTAAGTTGGGAAAGAACTCAGTGCGGTAATGACTGTGTTTATTTCACAAGTCCTAGCTATTATCACCATGGGATTAGAAGTCATTTTAAAACTTTTCCTCTTGAGTATTACCAGAAGCTATTTTCCCTGGGAGGATATAGTTTGTTGAATGTTACTAGGCACCTTTGAGCAGTTGATATTGATAAGTTTCTCAATGTTCCTTCTATTTCCTTTCTGAAAAAGCTAAAAGATACCTACAAGGTTTTATATTCTGTTGTGACTCCTTCCTACTGAGAACCAGCAAAGATTATTCCAGATTTCCATATGAATTCAAACTTTAAACTGATATACTTACTTTAGAAAAGTAGCCAACAAGGTGGCAGCCCTTGACATCATTCTGTGTTAGTACATAAAAAAGAAATGGCTCCACATCATAATAGAGTGTTTTGTGGTCAAGAAACAACTTTGCCAAAAGACAAAGGTTTTGACAATAAATTGTACTCACATTCCCATCCACCTAAAAGAAACAAACAAATAAAACAAAGTGGTCAAATAGAATGTCCTCTGGTTCTAGGGTAATGCATATCTGCTAAAAAAAAAAAAAGAAAAAACTTTACTAAAGCTGGGTATGGTGGCACACACCTTTGATTCGAGCACTCGGGAGGCAGAGGCAGACGGATCTGTGAGTTCAAGGCCAGCCTGGTCTACATAGTGAGTTCTAGGACAGCTGGGGCTACAGAGAGACCCTGTCTCAAAAAGACAAAAAAAAAAAGCATTACTAGGTACTTTCAGCCTAGCCTAAGAAAAGAGATCAGAGCACACAGGAGCCAGCCTTTGAAATGGCAGTATGATTGTGTTTACTGTTTTAAGATGACCAAATACATAAAACCCTATACTTCAAAAAGCACAAATAGATAAAGAGGGGGGAATAACATAGATTTGAAGTAGCATTTTTGCTTTTATATAATGATTAACTTCTGAAATACTTCAGATGGCAAGCTTCATTTTCAAAAGTATTTAATTCAGCAAAAGATCTAAATACAACTGCTTCTAAAATCTCCTTACTAGGTGAGACATGATTGACAATTCCAATAGCAGCCTGATAAGAGTGCTGTCTGCCTCCTGCCATCAGGCCTAGCCCCAGACAAATTGCCCAAGGGAGTGGTAACACTGACACTGAGAAGGGCCAGGCAGTGTCCTAGCTAAGTACTTTGCAAGGGAGACCAGGAGCAACACACAGAATTGAAGCTTGGTCTTTTATGAAAATGCTAATGGATCCTTACACTAGCTCCCAAGATACTACCACACTAACTGAACTTCCTCACTGATATTAATACTTTAATATGACTTCTTAAGGAAGATAAACCTATGAATACATGCTAAGGTTGAGAAGTAATTTGTTGTTCTGTATTCTAAATGATATTGTATAACACACCTGATGTTCCTGACTCCCAGTAAAGAGCTCCCCTCTAATGATGAAATAAATGGTTGAAGGAAAGATAAAGTAAGAGACTGAGTGGGTCCAGTCTGAAATTCTATCACCACATTAATTAAGAGGACCCAAAATTTAAGTATTCAGTATTTGGCACTCAAACCATAGAACTGATGATCAAGAAGTTAAAGACCACTACTAATGGCAACACAAAATCACAGACCTACTATAACTCATGTCATCATATCACCGTATTAAGGCTTACTAATGCTAGTAAACATATCTCGGTAAGATACTTTGAATAACAGAAACATTTTTATTACTGCTGTTTTGGCACTACCCTCGAGACTGTAGCCCAGGCTGGCCTGGAACTCATTGTGTATCCAAGCTTGGCCTCAAATTCATGGCAATCCTCCTGCCCCAGCATCCTGAGATTATAGGCATGAGCTAATATGTCTGGCTTAGAAATCCTTCAAATGCTCTATTTCACAGATTCTGAGATCAGTTTTGGTCATATCTTAGGATAAGCAAATACTGCATGGCACTTTCTTAAATGGAAACTTAAAAATGATTAATTAGCAGCCTTTTGTTCCTTTTCAGTGGTATAAAAACTAGTTATATTATGAGTGATGTTTTGAGTCAATGAAATAGATTTCTTTAAGGTCAAGCTTATGAACTTGGTACCATTTGGACTGGCCTCATTCTCCTCATATCCATGAGTTATCTGGCTCAGTAGTGAGTAAACAACAGTAAAACATCTCCCAATCAGTCCCGTACCACAGTCAGATGCTGTTTTTGGAATGGTCAGAGCAATAGGTACTAGACGTCTATCTTACCTCAAAGACAGAAATATTATTCTTTCGGTAAATCTCATTGGCAGGAGGATGGAACCAACCACATTTCTTCATGTGCTGCTGAAGAATAGTTCTACTTTTCATATATTTTAGACAGAATTCACAAAGATACAATTTAGGCAGCCTGTAAATGATAATTAAAATAGGGATTTAAATTTTATAGCTCTTCAAACTTTCATGACTCTAACTTTTTGTATTTCAGTAACAATAAAACACTGTATGAAATCTTGTTAGTCAAAGTTTATCATTCAGAGTTGTGTGTGGTCATGGAGAGCATGTGCTTAATCCCAGCACTTGGGAGGCAGATCTCTGTGAGTTTGAGGCCAGCCAGGGCTACATAGTAAGATCCTGACTCAAGAACAAAACAAATCAAAAACCCCACAAACAAGTTTATTATTCTGAACTGATGAGATGGCTGTCCATGTCTGATGAGCTGAATTCAATCTCCTGAACCCATAAAAAGCAGAGGGAAGGTGTGTTTGTGTGTGTGTGGGGAGGGGGTCACAAAAAGACAAAGAGAAAAAAAAAAAAGAGGAAAACAAAAAAAATGAAGAAAAGGCTATTGGGATGCTGTGGCTTTTATCTGTAATCTCAGCACTCCTACAGGAAGACAAGAGAACTGCTCAGAAGCTCGTAAGCCAACTAGCAGAGCCATCGGCAGAAACAAGACAGACCCCAGCCTTAACAAGGTGGAAGGAGAAACAACTCCCAAAGTTGTCTTCTGACCTCTACATTCGCCATGACATGCAGACACATTACAGACACATTAACAAATTTGAAAAATGTTTTAAAGAGTTTATTATTCAACAAGTGAAAATGAAGGCCTAAAATTCTTTCAGATGTTTTCTTCTCAGTTGTTAATTTATATTTATTTACTAGCCTTGCAATTATAGCAGTTGTAGTTTACTACAACTTGATCCTTATAGTATCACCTCTAGGAGGAGTACGGCAATAAAATTAAGTGATTAGGCCAGATAATAAGGTATTAAAGATGCTCAGGCAATAGGATCACAAATTAGCAAGAGACTGTCTCAAAAAATGAAAACACACACATACACAACACACACTCCAGAAAAAAAGAAAAAGTAAAATAGGGCTAACGATACATACATAGCTCAGTGGTGGAGGGCTCGCCTACCATACACAAAATAGTGCTGGGTTCAATCCCCAGTAGCACAAGCAAAAACCAATAAGGCAAGTAAAAATTAACAGCTATCACTCCTATTGTAGTGTGCCTCTATATGACCACAGGTTCTTCTCCTATAATATGCATATAACATATCTCTTTAGCATAAATAAATCAGGCTTCTGTGTGTCCTGACATGTATCCAGAAATGCCATGCTTTGATAATCTGAGATCTGATACCATCATTCAAAATTACATGTGCAAAAATACCGCACAGTAAAATGACAGAACATGATTCAAATAAATTACTTTGTCATGTACTATACTCACTGAAATGAGAAAAAGAAAAAATCCTCACTGATTTTGCTGCTATCACTTTAGACACTTATGTTGAAAAGATTACCTTAGAATTACTGAAAACAGTATTTTCAAAGTAGATTGACATATACAAAAAATGTTTGATTTATTAAAGAGTAAGAATTACAATGATTTTCTCAAGTTCCCATTCTGCAAACAGCTTTTGAAACATAATTACCATTTATCAGAAACATCTAACATTCTACTCTAAAGCCTTTCCTGAGGGGCATTTACGTAACACCTGTATGCACTAAGTATTTTATGCTCAAAGAGGGAAAAGCCAAGTGATTACTTTTTTTTTCTCCCTTGAGGATTCAAAACGTGCATTAACTCTCATGTAATTAACCTTACATCTTACTTTTAAAACTGCCACTCCATAAACTGAAAGCTTCCAACAAACTGTTATGGTAAAAAATTTCTCAATGTTTGTAGTATGTATTATTGTTTCCCCAAATCTTTAATATTAGCTATATCAACATAACCAGAAATTATAGCAATGTACAAAATTATTCCAAAATTAAAAAGTGAAAAAATAGTGACAGAGACTGGGTAATCAGGAGGCAGGAAGTAAGAGCAAGACAGAAAAATGTACCCTGAGGCTGTGGCAACCATCTCCTTTGCATCCTACCTCAATTGTACTATCTAGAGGAAAGGTAGCAAGATAAATAGCTGTTCCTCTCTCAACCACCAGAACTACAAATATCAAAATGAAAGAGCCCATTGTAAATATTAATTGCCTGCCCCATGTGGGCACTAAATATTAAACTAAGTCTTAAAGGTGTCCCACAACTACCTGATTGTCTTGCTGAATATCTGGATTTTGAATGATTTCTTCTTAAAAGCAAAGTGAAACAACAGCACCCTCTTCCCAACTTTCTACTACTTATCTATGCTAAATTCTTAATGAGCTATTTTCATTGTCAAATATAAAGATGCAGAAGTGAATTACCTGAGAGTTTTACTCTGAGGGCTATTATAAGTAAATACTTCCTAAACTGTGAGTCTGGGAAGCTTAAACAATTTTTCTGCTTTTAAAAAACATTTAAGGGGCTGGAGAAATGGCTCAGCAGTTAAGAGCACTGACTGCTCTTGCAGAGAACCCGGGTTCCATTCTCAGCACCCACGTGGTGGCTACGAACTGTTCTTAACCCCAGTTCCAGGGGAATCTGAAGTCCTCTTCTGACCTCTGCAGTACTGCATGACACGGGTGCATTCACGTACATGCAGTCAATACATTCATACACATAAAATAAAAATACTAAATAAAATATATTAAAAGACACTTAAAAACACTGTGCGTGGTGGTGTGTGCCTTTAATTCCAGCCCTCGAGAGGCAGAGGCAGGTGGTTCACATCCTGACTTCCAGCTGGGCTGTGACTAGGGCGACCCTGTCAAAAAACAACAACAACAACAACAAAACCAAAAACCAACCAAACAAAAAACATTTAAAAAGAAAAATTAAACAATAAAAAAGTGCCAAGCCACCTCGGCTTTCTACACTATCATAAAGATAAATGCTAACTTTAAGATCATCCAATCCAACGGTTTTAGGTCTCAGCATGAAGACACGAAAATAAAGTACAGTTTATGCTAAATAGCTCAACAGAGGCTCAGGTAGAAAAATAAAATCTCTTGAGAAAATTATGGTCAATTCTTATCTGATAAACGATATCTTCATGCCATTACCATTCCAAGATGTAGATTATAAAGCATTTTACTGACAAAAAAAAAATTACTACATGGAAAATAAGAGAACAAGAGAACACATGATGATCTACTTTATTCTAATCTATTTCTTGTTGAAAACATTTTAAAAGCACCTATTACAACTATGCCCATTGGGATGACATTGCTAATCTAAAGGGAACTGCCTTGTGTGGCGGGGGGGTGGAAAAAGAAAAAGAAAAACAGATCACTTCTTTTAATAAAGTACAAATAGATGTAGTCTGAAAAAATTATACTATACAGAAAAAAGTAGCATGAAATAAAATGCAGTGGTAGAGACTAGACACCGCTTCTGCTAACGATCAACCATCTTTGCTGAGGCTGCTTTCTGTTCTTCCTTTTCTCTTTCACTGTTCATTTGCAGCAGGGTCCCACTGTAGCCCAGACTGGCCAGGCTTGCTCTGTAGCCCTGGCATGGTGCTCTTCTTCCTGACAACACCTTCATGACTTTGTTCAGTTACACCGTGAGATACGGTTTCCATACTGAAGTATACTCTAGAATCTGCCAAAACGCTGTACCCTGTGAAATCAGGGCCGTGCTGCAGCTACATGTCAACTCCCTTAAATATCATTCCCAGGAGTTCCTATAGTACCTCTGGTTTTTCAATACTGACTGGGACAACAGACTTTTGTAATAACTCAACTCAAAGTGAAATTTTAACATTACAAATATTTCTTTAATCAAAGACAAAGGTACAAGTGAAGTTATGTATGCCATATGCAGTGGCCACTCAGCAGATAGAGGTTATGGCTATGTGTTTCATTCAGAAATGGGCTCCCACTCTACTTCTGTCAAATACTAACTATACTGTCTTGAATACGCTTGCTGGACCCTGGTCTGCAAAAGAAGATAGAAATCTTCAACTCACAGAATTAGTCCAGGGATATATAGTAGGTTACCGAGTTCTTAATAAATAGTAATTATACTTGCTGTAATTTATGATCAGAATTTTTATTCTCCTTTCATCCATTTTAGCTCGTCGTTGAATAGTCAAAATATTAAAGATTGTGTTTGGGTTCTTCAATAACTGGGATTACTGGTTCTAGTAACAGTCTAGTAATTAATCTGGCTCTAGTAACAGTCTCAAAGCTACATATTACATCAAGACAAGAAAAGAATGAAAAAAACAGAGGAAATTTCTTAAGCTACTTTACTATGTGGCAATCGGCCTAACCAAGACCTCAAAATGACCTCACGGCAAAGAAAGAATTGTGAAGCAAAGTTCTGAGTGCAGACCACCCCAGCCTGAGATGTAAATATCTGTCTTGACCCATCTAGGGAAATTCACTGCTCTTGTTTTACTTTGGTTTACCTGCTTGTTTGAATCAAGGAAAGATTACTTAGGGATATATAAATACTTGGCTATTATAGGACAAGCCCTAAAGCATAATCTTACTTCCCCCAAATGTTTTCTTTATGATCATTTCTTTTTCATTTGCTCTAATGTTTTAGATGCTTTGGGATTTGGAATTTGTTTAAAAAGCATTTAAAATCTTTAATAACAAGAAAATAATCTAGAAGCAATTTAGTATAAAACAGTAAGTGGGGATTACCAAAATTAAGGCTAGAAGTATGGAAGAGTGATGCAGCAAGACTCCCAACATCAACCTTGGGCTTCCACATGCACACACACCTACGTACACATGAGTGCCTTCGTACATGTAAACATGCATATATATAGGCACATACACCACAAACACGAAAAAAGAAGAAAAAAAAATCTTTAAGTATTTTACTCAACTCAAAAAGAACTCAGAAGTAAAAACCACCAAACTCATTTAAATAGATACAATTTTTAAAATGTAACTAAGAGAATAAAAATAAGGACAGAAAAAAAATCCACTATTACTAAAGACACTATGACATTGCTGAATATTTCTACCAGAGAGTGACTAAGGAAATGTCTAAAAATTTGCTCTAAGAAGTTGACTGTACAGTTCCTATCCTGTTCTTCTTTTTATTATAATTCTCATTTTACTTTTGGTTATTTATTTTTTGCTGGCAGTATTTTACTCATTTAATGAACCAGCTCCATCACAACTGGTTTTAGTAAATAATTTTATCAGAATACAAAGCAGCAATTTCAATGACTACTTTTAATGTCTTAAAAGACAGCAGTCCTCAGTTTAAGTACTGAGGCTGGGTCTCTATTTCCATTACTCCCTTGAGTCAAGGCTAATATGGTTTCAATTTATCTGTATCACAATGGTTGAATAGCTGACAGATTAAACCAGCTTTATTTTCTATCTGGAGTACACTTAAAATGTGCACAGCTTGTAAAGAGCTTGCTTAAAAAAGATAACAGGGGTCAATGAGACAGCTCAGCAGGTAAAGAAAGGTGCTTGCTGCCAAGCCTGATGACCTGGGTTTGATCCTTAGTACCCAGATGGTAGAAGGACAGAACTAACTCCCATGAATTGTCCACTGATTTCCACATGTGTGCCACGGCAAACATACACACATAAAAAAGCAATAAAAATATTAAATGATAATAACTTGTTTAAAACTTCATGAAGAAAATATATATTCAGCCTATTTCTTTTTAATCATACAAGACCATACCTATTTAAAACTCTCAAGGATGAGTTATCTTGAGCACCAGCATTCTGTAGGTAGTTGATTAATTTCTTGCCTTCTTTTAGCATGTATGTGCACATTCAAACATATATAAGTGGGTAATACATATAATTTAACCTTCTCTTAACAAACTTATTATTCCATGATATTGCCTTAAAGATAATACCACAGTGTTAGCTTAGTAAGGTTTCTGATTTTAAAATATTTTGTTATTTTATTTTAAATGTATGAGTGTTTTGCGTGCATGTATGTAAGCGCACTCATGTCATGCAATGCCCACAGAGGTCAGACGAGGGTGTCAGATCCCTTAGAACTGGAGTTACGGATGTTTGTCAGCCATCATGTGGGTTCTGGGAACTGAAACCTGGGTCCTCTGCAAAAGCAGTCAGTGTTCTTAACCACTGAGCCATCTCTCCAGCCCCAAGGTTTCTAATTCTAAACAACAGCTTTTGGATGAGTTAAAGATGGGGAAATTTAAAGCCAGCTAGAATGAAGTGGCTGCCATGCTGCTATAACAGACATTTATTTAAAAGCTTTTATCTTCCTCAAAAATGAAAAGATGAACTGGGTGAAACACCATCAGATACCTTCTAGTTCTAGAGTCTTAGGAGATTTTTAAAAACTAAAGCAAATGGCTCTCAAAACATACCTTGAGTATTCTTGAGGATACGGAGAGGAGTACCAGGTGTGAATTTCATACTTCCCAAACTCAATGATAGAGGGACAGCGGACTTGTGGGTCAGGGGGGCCAGTAACTCCAACTTTCTGTGCAGTCAAGAGAATTATTACACAAATTAGTTCAATTAAATATGGTAACATAAGATTTAAAGTGTTGTATATTCGCCCCAGCTAGCAATGAAGGAAACAACCTCCTGATCACGCAAATACATAGAAAACAGTTTTATGACTTGGGAAAGTACATATTTAAAATATTTTATTATTTTTATTTTATGTGTTTGAGTGTATTGCCTGCATGTAAGTGCACCCGTGTTGTGCAATGCCCACAGTGGTCAGAAGAGGGCGTTGGATCCCCTGGAACTGGAGTTATGGACACTTGTTAGCCTCCATATTGGTGCTGGGGATCAAACCTGGGTCCTCTGCAAGAGGAGCCAGTGCTCTTAACTGTTGAGCCAACTCTCCAGCCCGAAGAACATATTTAAGAACATAAAAAGAACAGGACAAACAAGTGCCAAGAAATTCTTTGATTCACACCACACATGAGGATCTCTTCATCAGTAGCTCTGCACAGACCTGACTGAACAAAGTCATACTTGGTTTAACATGGGCCATTTCTTTTGTCCTTCAGTTTATAGAACAGGCTTGATGGTCCCCTCACTCCTATAACAATCTAAACTGTACTACCGATGGAAAGAGAAGTATTTAAAACCTTACGGCTTGCTTGTCTTCTAAACCAGCAATACAAGCTGCAGCTAAAGTTCAGGTTTTAAAACATTAAATTCAAAGGCAATGTGATTCATTCTGCATACAACTTAGCAACAGATTCATGTTTATGTATGTGCATTTATCATGGATGTTTTATAAATATCAACTGGTCTATGAAAAAGACAGAGCTACAACTTAGCTTGACCATATGTATTAATAACTCTTCATCAAAAGAACAAAGTTATCCTTCAACATTAAGCTTTAAAAAACTGAGATACTAAAACAAAACTAAAAAGACCAAAGACTTTCATTCATTGTTTGACAGAAATTCATTAGTAAGAGAGAAGCCTCTTCAGCACACTCATTTGAGAATCCTCCCTTCTTCCCAATTCCCTCCTTTCACAAAGGCCAAGGGACTTATCTCAGGTTTCACGCTGGAATACAGCCAAAAGAAACCTCAAGCTCTTCTTCAGACACCTTAAAACAAAAGATGATCATCTTCCACTAGCTAGTAAAATGTATTGTAACACCAGAGAGTACCAGGGCTCCTCCAAATGTAAAACAATACACAAATACACCAGATAGGGTTAAAACAGGATTTTTTCATTTTTAAAAAAACAAAATACAACTTTATATAAAAGGTTTTAAAAGGATTTTCTTTAAACTACATTCTAGAATCAAGTATTCTAACTTACAAAGCAGGGTATTTTCACAGATCTTTCGAGCTTACAACAGTAGTAGTTGTACTGGAAAACATCAGAATAACCAAATACCAGAACCCAAATCTACCTTCCTGAGGTCTGGATTAAATAGGTGTACAAAGGCTAAATCAGGCACCTGCTGTAGTGCTACCTGCCATGGGAGATTCCTCCTGTCAGTTGCTCGGTGATCCTCTAGGCGAATGCCCAATGTGAATGTGGAGATCCAGTTCCAGTACAGTTGTTTGCACATCATACCACAGCTTAGAGTCTATACAGAGCAAGATTTGTGGAAGATTCCCTTCCTCCCACACACCTTCACCTCTCACTGCGCGATGCTCTGGCATATGTGCTCATGCGCATTGTGTACTCTGCCACCCACAACTCCCCTGTGCAGCCGCTGCAGAGGAAAGGAGTTTCCACTCAGATTTAAAGTCAACAAAGCTCTACATGAGAAAGAAGCAACTGTACACCTCACACACTCACCCAAGTCCTGCCCAATCAATTAATGAATTACAAGATCACCTTTTGAAGTCACTTAAAAAAGAGTCAGCCAAAATGCTTATCCATTAAACCTGCAACCTTTTAAGTAGCAGGTATCTAATATAATCTAGAGCAATATAAACACATGCATATATATAGTGTATTTTTAAAAAATGTTTTATTTATTATTTTTATTTTATGTTTATGAGAGTTTTGCCTGCATGTATGTGAGTGCACCCATGTCATGCAATGCCTGCAGAGGTCAGAAGAGGGTGTCAGATCCCCTGGAACTGGAGTTATGGATGGTTGTCAGCCACCACATGGGTGCTGGGAACCTACCCTGGGTCCTCTGTAAGAGCAGTCAGTGCGCTTAACTACTGAGCCATCTCTCCAGTTCCAATGTAATGTGTATTTTTAAAAGTGAAAAAAAAACCAGGCTTATTTTGTTCACTGCAAGGGGCACTGGGCTGGGAAATAACAATTGTAGTTTTAACTTTCAACACAAATTTTGCTACTCTATGGCCGCCTTCTTGTAATACACTAAATTTAAAACACAACATACATTTCTAGCTAAAATTGGCCTCTTAATCTAAAATCACCGAGGGGGTATATGAAAAGAAAAGTTTAAATATACCTATTTCTAGATAATGAAACACAGCACTATCAGATTATTCTTCTTCTATAAAACACTCAGCTTCCACTAAATGACCTAATTCTAATTTCTAATCTATGGAGGCAACTCCTGTAGTGACCCCAACTCTGGACCGGTACCCTATCCTTCCCCGTCTCTCCACTCAGCTCCCTCCTGGACCTACCTTCCTTTTCCACTGGGGTGGGTGTGGGGCATCTTGGGGTGACAAGGCACCCTTGTCAGTTCTAAACGGAAATGTGGGGAGATGTCTTTCTGGTATTTGAAAGTTTTCCCACAGAAAGACCATAGTAAGCAATTCCATTCATTGGGAATTAAAAGTGACTTGATGAAAGAGGTATGCAAAAATGAACTCACATACCCCAAGCTGGAGAAAGTATGACCTAAGGAAAATATGGAGAATGGAATTTATGGAGCATCCTTTGTGTCAGAATCTAAGTTTTATTCAGTCTCTACCATTCATCCCTCAAAGTAGGGAAAACCACATCACCTACTTTATGAACAAAATCATGCTCAGAGTGCAGGAGGCAAAATATCAAGGTAGAACAGTGAGAGTGAGCCATAAAGACCCTGAACAGTAGAGGTGAGAGGAAGAATACAGTTAGCATTCAACTAATTAATAGTGTGGATTCCAAAAATTTGCATATACATTTAAAAAAATCATAACTTAAACTGAGGATAGTGCCACAGGTTTGTAATCCCAGCACTGGGGAGGTAGGGGCAGGAAGATCAGGATTCAAGACCAGCCTTAGCTACATACATAATGAGTTAAGCTAACCCTAAGCTACTTGAGATCTTGTCTCCATATAGGAATACACTCCTAGGAACTGAAAGCAGGTACTCAAGATGTCTGTACATCAGTGCTCACAGCAGTACTATTTATAGCAGACAAAAGGTCAAAACAGCCCAAGTGTCCATTAACAGATGAGTAAACAAAATGTACCATGAACACATTGAACCCACTGAACTATACATCTAAAAAGAGTTAGCATGATAAATTTTGGTGTTATACTTTACTATATTTAAAAGTTTTCAGCATTTTGTACTTCAGAATTATGAGGAAGGGTTGTGGACTATCTAAAGAGTAATACCCAAGACAGCCACAAATGCTCCTGACAGTATAAACCACTTCCTATCTCTCTTTTCTAAGCCTTCTTGTACTAGAGACAGACAGCTCCTTTGCTAGTTAGTTCTTTTATCATTAAATGCTGATAAATCTAGAATTCTGGACTTAGACCTTTTCCATCCACAGGATCTATAATCAGTGATCTTACCAGCTTTTTACTCGCCCCACGTCCTTTGTTTTTAATCCAGCTTGGACCCTACAATCTTTCATCAGAATTCCCATCTTTATATATGCCCTTAACTTCCTTGCTTCTCTCAATTCAATAACAAACATCTCAACACTTGTTAAATTCAATTCTCCATATAATGTATTATCTTCAAACCATGTCAATTCATAATTAATAATCATTAAACCTCAAAAAGGGGCCTGTGATGCTCTCCCACTCCCACTCTCACTCTCTTACTCTTCCAGGTGGTCATTTCATATTTCCTCTTGTCACCTCAAGGTGTTTCTCATTCCATCTTAATTTTCAGTTAATGCCTTCCATTCCTACTACACAAAAAACTAGAAGTGAACATTTACTTGGCTCCATCTATATGCAGAAACCTCTGTGCCCATACTTCATCTTGTCTTTCCCTACTATTAAATCTATCTGTACACTCATCCAAGGTTAATGTCTCCACTTGTACATTAGATTACACTGTTTCTCACCTACTCAAAGACATCATTCCAGCAATTTCTCTTCTTTTGAATATCTTTAGGTTTCCCTATTAGGTCATTCCCCTGACCACAGAAACAATTGTTTTTCCTCTTATATTTAAACAAAACTATCTTCTTTATCTCTAACACTTCCATCTCTTTCTCTGCTCTCCTTAAAACACAAGCTACAGACACAAAACTGGTTTCTCTTGTTTTTAGTCCAGTGCAATTACCTTTCACCTCCCCAAGTCCTATCATCAAAACTGTTTCTCACAAATAGCTCCAAGGTACAAAATCTTGATTACTGTTCAGTCCTCTTCTTACTTGATCTGTTTACAGAACTTAACAGTTGATCCTTCCTTCTGGAAACATTTTTAATAAAAACTATTTCCCAGTCATGCATGGTGGTGCACACCTTTAATCCCAGCACTCAAGGGGGCAGAGGCAGGCAGATCTCTCTGAGATTGAGGCTAGCCTGGTCTACATAGATCCAGGCCAGCTAGAGCTACACAGGGAGACCCTGTCTCAAAATAACCAACCACCCCCAATCCCTCTAAAATAACAGACAAAAAAATAATAATTTCTGGTCTGTATTCCCCAAAGCAATTTACAGATTCTATGCAATTCCTACCAAACTACCAATGGTGTTCTTCACCGTATCATTCTTTAGTAAGAGTGAAATTTGAATGCTATCTCTAACCACATACAATAGTCAACACAACAGGTACCAAATACTTAAACATAAGACCTCAAACTATGAAACTACTGGAAGAAAACCTAAGGCTAATGCTTCAAGACATTAAGATGGGTGAAGAGTTTTTGGAAGAAACTTCAGAAACAAAACCAAAACAATACTATATTAAACTACCAAGCTTCTGCACAGCAAAAGTGAACAGACAAAGTGAACAGACAAAGTGAACAGACAACCTATAGGATATGGGAAAATATTTAACAAAGGACCAGTATCTAGAAAATATAAAGAGCTTAAAAAACTCAACAGAAGAAAAATTAATTTTAAAATGGGCAAATGATCTGAACAGACATTTCTCTAAAAAAGATATGAATGCCCAGAATGTTTATGAAAAATGCTCAAATCAATAAAAAACACAAGATACCATCTATCACCAGAAGAATGACTACTGAAACAGAGGAAAAAAATGAATGCTGGTAAGAATACAGAAAAATAGAAATTTTCACACATTGTTGGTAGAAACGTATAGCAGTATAGTCATTATGATAAAGTCTAGAGGTTCCTCAATAAAGAAAAATAGAACATATGATCAATCCACCATTGGGTACACAGCCAAAATAAATAAAATCAGTAAAAGAGAAATCTTCACTCTAACGTTTATTGCAGCACTGTTCACATCAGCCAAGATATAGAATGAAACAAGGTACACATCTATAAGGAAGTGGTTTCGGAAAAATGTGGTACAGTTATATAATGCCACAAAAAATAATGAAATCCTGTTATTTCTGGCAACATGGATGAGCCTGGAGGATAGTACATTAAATGAAATAAGTCAGACACAGAAAGACAAGCAGGTGTTCTTGTACATGGAAGCTAAATAAATGGGTATTACAGAAGTAGAGAGGGCCTGGAGAGATGGCTCAGTGGTTAAGGCCACTGGTCGCTCTTGCAGAGGACCTGGGTTCAATTCCCAGCACCCACATGATGCTGTCTTCGGACTTCTGCTGGCATTGCATGACATGGGTGCACTTACATACATGCAAGCAATACACTCAAACGTACAATAAAAATAATAAAAATAAAGGAGAGGGGAGGGTGGTGGAATGGGAGTTATCAGAATCTGGGAAGGGAAGGAAAAGGGAATGGAGAGAAGTTAGTTGTCAGATATGTAACTACTGTGGTAAGAGAGCAGGGTGACTATCATTAGCAATTTATTTTATATTTCAAAGTAGCTAGCTAGAAGGATTCTGAATGTTCTTAACACAAAGAAATGATAAATATACGAGATGACAGATTATCCAATTACTCTAGCTTGTTTATTATGTTTTATATGTGTGTGTATGTGTGTATGTATCAAAATGTCACACTGTAACACTGTAAATAAATGTACTATGTATCAATTAAAAATTTAAAAAGGAACACTGGCACAGAGGCACATACCTGTAAACTAGTACCTTGGAGGCTGAGGCAGGAGAGTTACAAATTGAAGGTCAGCCTGTGCTATAGCAAGACACTGTCTCAAAAAAAATTAAATACGTATTTAATTTTAAAACTCATTTCCTCCAGGCTCATAAGATAATATGCAATTAAGATAAAATTCTAAAAGTTCTTTACTATAACAAACATTAGTGTGGTGTTAATTTTGACTGTTAACTTGATGGAATTTAGATTCATCATAGGAACAAATCCCTGGGTGTGTCTATGAATGATTTTTCTAGATTGTCAATTATGGTGGGAAGGCCACCCTAACTGTGGGTGACATCCACGAGTCCCAGACTCAATAGAAAGAAGAAAGCTAGCATGAATACTCATCTTCTGTTCTGTGATTGTGGATGAAATTTAACAAGATACCTCTGCTTTTTGCCACCATGCTGAACAGTACCTTTGAATTATGAGCTAAAATACATCCTTAAGCTGTTTTTGTCAGTTACTTTGTCACAGCAACAAGAAAAGGAACTAAAACAATTAAAGATACAAGTAGTATATTTTGAATAAAGTCTTTAGAAAAGTACTTTGTGGTAAATTCCTCACTGGGTGACTGGACCATGATCATGTATGAGAAATGTCTTTGTTTTTAGGAAATACAAATAATTAGATATAAAGGGAGTAATTAAGAATAAGATACTAATAGGACTAATAATATAATACAATTAATAATATAATAATTAGGAATAAGATGCATTATGTGTGCATCTTACCCAACACTTCAAAAAGTTCTTCCAGTCATGAAGAAAGTAATCAGTCAACCCTTTGAGTTTCCATTAAATTCCATGTAGATTTCTAGTATCTACAGTATCTTGTTTTACTTGTTAGTAGGAAAGGAAATAGGCCTTGAGAGGTTAAGTAAACTGCCCAAAGCAGAGGCTGGTAAACTAAGCAAACCAAGACTTATAATTATGCTCATATGACTCCCAATCAATACTTGATTAATCATATATGGTGGAATACTGAGTAAATGCTTGCTGAGTATTTATGTTGCTGTTTTTACTTATCAAAAGTGTTCATACTGATAAACACAAAGGAGTTTTACTCATAACAACTGGGATCTCTAGTATCAGTCTTATAATTGCCTACTTTCGAAATAAAAAGAGAATAACTTGGCTTATGTAGTGAAAGAAGGAGAAGAAAAAAACAAACGTGCATAATCTAGAGAACGCATATGATCTTGTCTGTACTACTGCAACCATACTTGTCATTCTCTACATCTCTGTTCTTGTCCTAAACCAGTTCAGCATGTTTTCCCTTATCTGTTCATTCTCACTCTGTTCCTTCTGAATTATATGAGACCCCATTCTCTATCATCCTGATGAACTGTTGCATGTCCTCTAAGCTTTCTTAACAAGTCAGGTGGGATGGAGCAAGCCTAATTCCAGCACTTCGGTCTGGAAACAGAAGGATCCTGCGGCAAGAGTATCTGTGAGCAGGAGGATCCCACGTTTTAGTCCAGTCTGAGCTACAGAGCATGACCCTATCCCAAAATCGATTTTAAAAAACAAACAGAAAAACCCCTCTATCATCCACTGACCTTTCCAGAGAGGTAGGTACTCGTTTCCTTCCCTATTCTCCCAACACCATTCCAAAATTAAACATTCACATGAATGAACTTTTTATTTCAAGTCTCTCCTATGCTACTCTTGAGAGAAGGGATTCTGTCATTCACTTTGGTGCCTTTAGCATCTGGCACATTAGCGGGCTGTCTATGTTTTATCTTGCCATATGTCATAAAGGATTAAGACAAAAGTGCTTAAAAAGTATCTCAAATTAATCATTACTTATAAGAAGTTTGCTTTTTAATCACATTACAGACTCTACTTCATATAGTAAAAAAAATACAAAGTTCTTTTAATGTTGGTTATCGGCAAAACAAAAGCAACTATGATTTGTTTGAAAGGATTCCTATAACTATGAGGGCTACATATTTACATAAACCACATCTATTTTCACAATGGGTAAGTTATATTTTATATAATTAATTCTGTTTGTCATTCATTCAAATTTTTTGACTGTTCAACTTGCATATGCAACTTTACCTGCAGGGCTTGTTCTTGGATATCACGAAATAATTCCATATCTTTCTCCGTCATGATTTCCTGGCTCCCAAAAAGCCGTTCCTCGCTTTCTTGCTTGCTATCCCAGCCATCCTGATTGTCTACACATAAGAAAGGACTCACAGATTATTTGTATTATCCTCAACTGAATAAAGGAACTTTCAGTTGGAAGACCTTAACATTATTTATATACTAACCAAAAAAAGGACAGCAATGAACTGACTTTTAGAAACATGACTCAATATTAAGACTCCGCCCTTTTGGTGAAAATCCCAAATTGTCTTTAATTTTGCAAAAAATACAGCATAACCAAATTTAAATATCATTAAAAGATTACATTTCAATAGAAAGAATAAGAAATGGTCTAAAAACTGAAAATTTATTCCGATAATGTGACTCTGACACTTTTAGTATAAATTTAATGTGTCAAAAGTCACTAGACAGTTTTCAAAAAGCTACCTTGACCGATACCAGGAAATACTAACTCCCTTCACATTCTGAGTGCCCTGTTAAAGCACAAACTCCACAAACCTGAGGACCACAGATGATAATCCTCTGGGTAAGTATGAAAAATTATAATCGTCCACTAAATGATGGCTCTTCCTCAACTGGGCAAAATAATTAGTGAAGGGAGTATAGGGATTATGAAGATCATTATCCTTTGCATTTGAAGATGACACTGCTGATGGCCTCATTTCCTCTTTGAGTATGGCTGAAAAGACCAATCAGTGATAGTTCTTTTCAAATTTGACTATACATACTGGCTGTTAATTAATACAAGAAGAAAAATACAAACTCAAGGATGACAATTCTCAAACTGAAAAAGAGAGTACAATCTTAAGGTACCAAGTAATTTTAATGTCTCCTAGTGTACAACACAGATGGATGCAGGCACAGACCTAGTATTAACACTATATACAATGATGTACAAATTGTTTTTTAATGCCTATAATGCATAAAGAAAATGAAAGAGCCTGTTAAAGCAAATGCACCAATGATTAAAGCTTAATGTGAGTTCTCCATACACTTTATATATTTACTCTAGCAATTTCTATTTCTAAAGTTTCCAGTAGACTCTTCGAATAATCAATTCATCTTCAGTTTAAGTAGCTCTCATTAAGTTCTGCTTTAAGAGTCTTGTCTTCAAAGTCTAACCTAAATAGATGACACATTTTCTTGGATAAACATGCTCAGACTGAAGTCTACTTCTAATCTACATGACTGGGGAAAGGTGAAAAATCTTGAATACTTAAATAGTAATCAACTGACTGCCAATCTAGTGAAAAGCCAAGCCAGTAAAGAAGAAAGGGAGGAACCAAAGAGGGAACAGGATCTTTCCTGGATCAAACAACCACGTACTTATGCAGAAATAAACATAACCACCTATCCATGGGACATTTGAGAGAAGAAACCAAAATTAGGAAATTTTCCTGCACTAGCGAGACCCTAGAACTTTAGAAATTCTCCTATAATGAGACACTAGAACTTGGGTCTCCACTGAGGGCTGAAGAGATGGTTCAGCAGTTAAGAACACCTGTTGTTCTTCCGAGGACCCAGGTTCAGTTTCCAGCACCCACACAGCAGCTAAAAACCATCTATAACTCCAATTCCAGGGAATCCGACACCCTCTTTTGACCTCTGCGTGGACACTGCATGCATGTGTTGCATTTACATACATGCAGGCAAAGCTCTCATACACATTTAAAAAAAAAATAAAAAATTTTGTTCCCCAGTTTG
>NW_008355168.1:235958-247978 GCF_000622305.1 Nannospalax galili | reverse complement strand
TCTCTCTCTCTCTCTCTCTCTCTCTCTCTCTCTCTCTCTCTCTTTCTTAAAATAGTGAGACTATTTTAAGCTTTTATTATCTGGACAGCTAACCAAATCCTCTGATATGAATTATCTACCATACTATTAAGACCTCTCCATAGCAAACTAGGAAGTTGGATTAAACACAGGCCAACAGTCTATAACTCTCATACCCTACTTCCCTTTTTGCTTTAAGAGTCTTGTCTTCGATCTAAGTAAAAACTCACGTATCATGATCCTGCACATATTTTGGATGTTTCTACATGCTCGTCTGTCTGTCTGTCTATCTCTATCTATCTATCTATCTATCTATCTATCTATCTATCTATCTATCATCTACCTACCTACCTATCATCTATCGTCTGTCTATCTATCTACCTTCCTACCTATCATCTATGATCATCTATCTATCTATCTATTTATCTATTTATTTATCTATCTACCTACCTACCTACCTATCATCTATCTATCGTCTATCTATCTATCTATCTATCTATCTATCTATCTATCATCTATCTATTTATCTATCTATCATCTATCATCTATCTATTATCTATCTATCATTATCTATCTATCTATCTATCTATCTATCTATCAATCATCTATCTATCGTCTGTCTGTCTATCTACCTACCTATCATCTATCTATTGTCTGTCTGTCTATCTATCATCTACCTACCTATCTACCTATCATCTATGACTATCTATCTATCTATCTATCTATCTATCTATCTATCTATCTATCTATCTTCCTTCCATCCATCCATCTATCTTTCTATCTGTTTAAGACAGGGTCTCCCTGTAGTCCCAGCTGGCCTGGAACTTGCTATGTAGACCAGGCCGGTCTCAAACTCAGAGATCCATGCCTGCCTCTGACTCTGTGCACTGGGATAAAAGGTATGTCACCACACCCAGCTTGGAAAGATGTACTTTAAACACATTTGTTGTGTTTTGGCACAGGGTTTCACTATGTAGCCCAGGGTGGTCTTGAGCATGCACTACTCCTGCCTCACAGTCTCCAGTGTGAAGATTTCAGGTCTGTGCCACTAGGCTTGGCCATAACTTTTTATAATCAAACGGAAACTATTCTAGGTGACTAGTGTTCATGAAAATAATACATTTTTTGAATTATTTTTTGTTTCTAAGTTTAGTTCAAACTTTTACCTGTGGGCCAATCTGAAGTGCTTGATTTTCTATTGCCCTTTTTCCTGATTCTGTATTGCTCAGAGTAGTCTACCACCTCCCCTCGGGCTTTCCGCCCATCAGGAGAAGGGGTGAAGAATTTGGTAAGGCCATCAATAAGCCCTTTGGTTTTCTTGTTGAACTTCAAGGGGACACTGCTATCTCTGCAGAAATCCAAGCCATCTATTCGCTCTAAGTATCCTTCTTCTGATGACGATGCTGATTGGCTGGAGATAGTGATTCTACGTTTCCGACCCCTTCCAGGACCAGTTCGAACTTTGCTAAAAGGACCTTTTGATCTAAAGAATCAAACGGGGGGAAATTATTAGAAAGAAATCATTATAAGATTTACACTTAATAAACAACATAAATGTAGAAAATAATCTATAGCTTTATTTTTTTCAGGAGCAGGGCCAGGGACAGGGGCAAGTGGGTCTCTGTAAGTCCCAGGCCAGCCAGGACTGCAGAGTGAAACCCTGTCTCAAATTTTTAAAAAGTTCTAAAACTATAAATAGTACATATAAATAAGAAGTAATATCTTAGAAACATTTATTTTCAGGAAGTCTAGTTTATGATGAAAAAAGCCTAAACTACAAGCCAAAAGACACGTTTTAGTCATAAGTCTGTTATTAATTATGTGTCTTAGATAAATCACATTTCTAAATATCACTGTCTTCATCTGGAAAATTAGATGGACCAGTGAACAAGTAGCTTCCAGTTATAAAGCCCTATAATACTTTGATCACTGAACCAATTTGGAGTTATACTTTTCCCTCTAAACACAATGACAGGTTTACTTTCTGAAAATTAAAAATCAAAAGATCATTTTAAAAGGCAAATTAAAGCTTGATTTAGGATGAAAAACATGGACTAGAATACTGGTTTTACAGACCTCACGCTCATCTCCAAGACAGTATTAAGTATAGAAAAGTACAGAAAATTTGAGACAAAAAAGGTTTATAGGTTTGAAGACATTTTTCATATCATCAAAGGTTAATTACAACAAAGACTTTTCTAAAGACAGAATGTTACTGAGTTTGGTCCCACTACCTCCAGACATAACCTTGCTTTCCTAGTCCACAATTTGTGATTTCTGCTAACAGATGAAAACAAATTCATGTCAAGAGAATGCAAAGATGGGACTTGGTTATCACCTCAGTAAGAATTTGTCTAGTGAGTTGCTTATATCTATTGACACAAACAACTAAGGCTGTATCAGAAGAACTTACACAATGATACAATAACAGATTTTTCTTTGTCATTTTTATATAAGAAACAACATAAGGCAATGGTTAAGAGTCACATTTTGGTACCAGCCTTAGGTTTTAATCCAAGTTTAACACTTAATGTATAACCTTGTGCAAAATAATTTCTCTATGCCTTAGTTAGTACATAAAGTATTTAAAGCAGTGCCTGACACTTTATTAAGGGCTCAGTAAGACTCATTATTATACAACAGTGCCAACTACAACAATGGAATCTTTTCATAAAGAAAACAAGTGAACCCTACACTACAGAGAAGGCCCTATCCTTTTCTCCCCTCACCTTGCCACAAGTACAACTTACACCGTGTTTTGTTTCTTTAACCTGTTTTTTGGACGTCCTATTGGGTTAGCATAGCGCCGTTTTATCTGTGCTGCCTTCTTTTGTAGAAGCTTTCGTCCTTTTTTCCTAGGTCGACATATTTGACATATCCACATGCCTGTAAAGAAATAAAATTACGGACAAAAGTATAGACATAAACATTAATAGATTTCAAATACTCTAACTCAATATCTTAACCTTCTCAAGGTGAAGGATGAATGTGAAAATCTAATGCAATGCCTCTGGTAAAGAAAAAGAAAAGCATGAACACATATACATAAATTTCTAAAAAGAGCTGGAGGGAATTCACATACATCCTTGAAACTTGCAAATACAGGATTCACTGATTCTTGGTTAAAACAACCACGACCCAGATTTTAGTGCTTAATTACCAGCCTACAATAAAAAGCCAGGTTTCTCAGGAAAATGGTGGGTTCCAGGTCAAAGACAGGGAAATCCAAAATAATCTGAAAGTTCTCATAATGTAATAAAGCCCAAATATACTCATTAAAGACATGTCAATAGACTCATAAGTCAATGTGAAGGAGTTCCCAATGGCCAAATGGTCAGACCAATGGAAGAGAAGCCACAGAATAAAATACAGATTCACAAGTTGATAATAATTTAAGTAATTCAATAAACAAATAAATATAAGAAAATGGAGGCTGATATTTATGTCAGAATTTCAATTAGTCAATGTAAAAAGAATGGTGGACAGTCACCATTATGCAGGTATCCCAATAACAACTGGATAGACAAGAAAGATTGACAGGTGCTAGTTAGTGGGCAAAAGAGGGAAAACTTTGAGATGCGTGTCAGGCCTCTTCACCATAATCAAGATATCAAAATCAGCATTACTAGTAATAAGGCATATCACTACTAATACACCTGCTGGGAAGTGCAGCACACCACCTCATCATCAAATCCATAACCTTAATCTAATCACAAAACAACAATACACAAACCTAAATTGAGGGTTTTTTCTGTGAAATAATTGACTAGCACTTTTCAAATATGTTGAGGAAAGACAAAGTGTAAGTAATTATTACAGGCTGAAGAGGACTATGGTAGTTTCATACTGACTGCAACGTGAGAGTCTAAATAGATCTTGAGAACTCAAGTAAGACCTCTAGTTAATCATACCAACACTCATTTTTCTGGCTTCAATAAATTTTTTATGGTTTTAGTAAAAAGATAACATTGGGGGAACTAGGTAAAGGATATGAGAAAAAGTATTATTTTGCTAGTTTTCTAGAGGTCTGAAAAAAATTAAAATAAAATCTTTCCTGTATTACGCTGTTATAAAACCCCTTTTGTAGAGGTTAAATACAGAAAAGAACTAAAAAAATCTTCCTGTGGTGGTTTGAATTAGAATTGTCCCTCCTAGGCTCCAAGTATTTATACACTTGGTCAGTTGGTGACACTGTTTGAGGAACCTTCAGGAGGTGTGGGACTTGCTGGAGGAAGCATGTCACTGGGGCAGGCTGTGAGAGTTCATAGCCCTGCCCCATTTCTACTTTTACCCTCTGCTTCCTATGCCTGCTTGAAGATCTGAGTGCTCAGCTTTTTGCTCTGGCTGCCTCCTGCCATGTCTCTGCTCCCTGCACCATGGTGGACTTTTACCCCTCTATTACCAGAAGCCAAATAAACTCTTTCTTCTATAAGTTGCCTTGGCCATGGTGTTATATCACAGCAACGGAAAAGTAATTAATATACTTCATTATCTTGAAAGATTCTCTGAAGGCCTCGTCTAGATTTCAAATAAATGCAAAAGAGCAGGTAAAGGAGTATAAAATTCTACTATATATAACTTTAAGGCATTTTCAACAAGTGAAAATTAATAGAATGGTATATGGGTAACTGAAGAGAAATCCAAAATGGATGATTTGGCTGTAAATTATAGTTGAGAACTTTTCCATCACCATGTAGACATTATCAAATATCCTATAGTCATTATATGTGGAAACTTATAAATAAAAAAATCAAGCGTTGAAACAGAATTTATTGTTAAGGAATATGCCAGCTGGGGCTACAGGGAGACCCTGTCCCAAAAAGGCCAAAAAAAAAGAAAGAAAGAAAGAAAGAAAGAAAGAAAGAAAGAAAGAAAGAAATGAAAGAGGAAAAATCTGGGGACACTAAGCTGAAATATTCTCCCCAATCTGTCAAACTGAATTACTTCTCTAGACCCATTTTTCTTTTAGAATTTGAAATGGGGTCATGATAAGTTACCTAGACTGATCTTGAACTTAATTTTATAGCTCAGGCAAGTCTTGAATTTGATCCTCCTCCCTCAGAATCTCCAAAGCTGGGCTTAAAGGTCTATTATATTAGACACAGCTTGAAGTTGTCTTTTAAAGATATTATAAACAAATGATAAAATGGCATTTCATGGAAGTCTAACCAAAAGGCAATTATATTCCAATTAACATTTTTCAAGGAATAAGAGTCAAAAGAATCTAGTAAGATTTAGCTGAACCCTTATGATTTAGATGCTTATATGGTCAAAAATTATTTTATTAAAATTTTTTTAAAGTTTTAAATAATTCAGATCTGAGTCTACACCCCTAAGAAGTACTGAGCAGGAATACAATCAACATTTCCTAATACAATTTCATTTCCTCCATTAGAAAAAAGGGTTCAAGATACTATAAAAGGCAAGTATTTGGCCTCCAGTTAGAAACCAACAAATATACATATATGAACCATTTTACCATTCACAGATGTTGAAATGTTGAAAATGGATGAAATAAATACAAAAATGTTAATAAACCTAAACAAAAAAGTCTATCCTTATTGTTAAGGTGACAGCTGTCTTTCTATTTATATATTGTCAAAAGGAAAAAGAAGGTTTTTTTTTTTTTTCATTTTAACAATAGACAAAATGTGCTTTCATTAATATATTCCTTTCTCAGTTTAATTTCAGAAAGGATTTCTTACCTTTTGGCATCCGTGTGAGTGGAGGATCACAACACTCCATGTGAAAACCTCGGTCACATGAATCACAAAAAAGCATATTATCCTTAAAAAGAAAAATAGAAAAGACAGTTTCACTTAACCTTATGAAACAGGACCTCATTGGGACATTATCAAATCTCAGGAGCATCAAAGATCTCAAAAGAGATTATCACCATATTAAAAGTTTCCTTAGTCTGTATTAACTAAGTATACAGTCTTATGTTAGCACAAGTTTTGCTTCATCTAATTTTTGGTAAAAAGCTACAGTTTCATTACTTTCTAGTATATTCAGAAAGACTAGAGCAAACTCTGGTTTATCCTAATCAAAATGAAAAAGATTACTTGTAATTAGGAAAGAAACATTCAAATTAACAACTTTAATTTCTGCTTGAAGAAACTTAGGGATCTTTCTTTAAAACAATTTAGTCTCTCTACAAATATAATCAAGTTGCTTTACAAAGAAACATGTTTCCCTGGAAATACTCTAAGTCTAAGCAAGAAAGTATTCTAAACTAATGGTATGTGACTGGAAACTAAATGAAACAGCCATGTTGGAAGGCAAAATACTCACTGCATTTTTGCCCTGATCACGACAGGAGCTGCATGTTTTACACTCAATACATTGCCACCGTAAGGCTTTTACTCTAACTGTCAGTTCTGAGGAAAACTTTAAACAGGATGGATGACCTAATAGGGATGAAAAAAATTAGTGATGAAAAATAAAACGTTATTTTGTAATTATACCAAATAAATGACACCGAAAATGGCAATTATCTTAAAGACAATATATCAGATGAAAGAAGATACTCCTGGAAATTTGCCATACAATGTATCATCAAGACTTGGCACTCCAAATAAGTTTTACTAATGCCAAATCAGTTTTAGAACATCTTCCTGGAATAAAGTATAAAACTCTTGTTAGGATTCAAACTTGTACCGTGCCTACATCAAAGCAATATGTTTATTCACATGCTCATAGGTATATGAATAGAAAGTATGTCCAGGCTACTTCTGAAAGAACATTTAAAATACTTATTTGTTTACATTGGTAACAACCTACAAAACAGAGTTATAAACATTTTAAAGGAAAAATTTTTTATACCCACTTTTGTGCTCTCATTAAAAAATTTTAAAAACTGATTATTTGTGTGTTTGTGTGTGGGTGTGCACATGTGCTTGTGCCAAAGCATTCATGTCAAGGACTGAAGACTCTATTGATTCAGTTCTCTCCTTCTACCTTTATGTGGGTTCTGGAGATGGAACTCGGGGTGCCAGGCTTGCATGGCAAGTGCCTTTACCTGCTGAACCATCTTGCTAGCCCAAATAATCATTTTTATTATTACGTAGGGGGTGGGGGATGTGTGTAGGTCAGAGGACAACTTGGAGGAGCTGATTTTCTCTTTCCACCATGTGGGTCTTAAGTGTTGAACTGTCTGTCAGGCTTGTGGCAAGTGTCCTTACCTGCTGAACCATCTCAGTTGTGCTCTCATTTTCTAATGGGAACAGATCACTTTTATAATTTAAAATAAAAATCCCTGCTTAATGAATTATATGCTCATGATTTAAGGTACTTAAGTTAAATCTAAAAGAAAGTGGTATTTCTGCTGGGATCAGCATTAGCAGCAACGGGGCACGGAAAGTCCTCTTCTATGAGGTCTGGCTCTCATTTTCTTTTCTTTTCTTTCTTTCTTTCTTTCTTTTTTTTTAGATTTTTTTTCAAATCTTTTAATAGAATTTTTGTGATTTTTCATACGATATAGTTTGATATTTTTTCCTTATTTTTAAAGTATGCGATTTTCTTTCTACTCAGCTAATCTAACAGTTGTTATAGTTCTTTTTCTTTGGTGAGAAATCGGCTAGTTAAATCTTTTCTCCTCTTTTTTCCCCTCCTGAAGAATTCTCTCTTTCATGAAGTAGTAGCTTATCCTCAAAACATCTCTAACACTGAAAGCAGGAGAGAAGTGTGAACGACATCCATCATCTTGTCTTTGTAGAGTAATAGGTATTTTTATTCTACTTTTCCTTCTAAAACTAGCTGGAAACTCTACATGGTTTCAGCCATAGAGTATGTAGCTTTTGTTTTGCTTTTCATTATTTTATCTTAGTAAACATAACATTTATAGTCCTTAAACTAATTATATTGTGCTTATTTGATACATGACAACCTCCATGACCATTTCCCTACTATTAAATACCTGGACTATAAACAGAAAACTAAAATAAATTATAGCGTGGTTACAGATTCTTTTCATTTTAAATTAACTATTTAGGAAAAATTTCCTAGAAGTAAGACTTTGGTGAGTGTAATGACATTTTTAGTGTGATTGGCTGAGATGCACAGCCGAACTTTTCCAAGAGTCATGGTACATCCAATGCCACTAGCCAAGTATGAAAACTTTGTTGTAAATGTTTTAAGTGATAATGTTACAATATCATTCTTGGACTGTGCTTTCAATCTACATTGTTTAATGCTATAAAATTACGTTTTACTACTTGGCATGCATTTCTGTTTCTGCATAGGTAAAGTTGTTTTAGTTTACCCAACAATTAATGTTCTCTTAGATAAGTTACTTATTCAGACTTTCCTCCTTGAACTTTATGCTTAGAAATGATTAAGCATGCTCTTTATACTTACTTGTCTTTTCCTATATTTAATGCAATTGTTTCCCCCAAATTATTCTTGTTCTTTTTAGTTAGGGTTATATAAGTTTTAACTTTTTTTTTTTTTTAAATATCAATTTGCTTGGGCTGGAGAGAGGGCTCAGCAGTTAAGAATACTGGCTGCTCTTGCAGAGGACTCAGGTTCAATTCCCAGTATATATATATGGCAACTCACAACCATCTGTAACTCCAGTTCTAGGAGATCTGACTCCCTCATTTTGGCCTCCATGGGTACTGCATGCATGTGGTGCACTTACATCCAAGTAGGCAAAATACTCATACACATAAAATCCATTAAAAAAAATCAATGTGCATATCTATATCTGACTGTGTTCATATTTTTTTCTTGGTTGTGATGGCCCATCTCCAAGTTGCCTTGCCTCCTTATATAGGTCCTTTCCCACAATAAGGTAGGGTTGATCTGTTGCTAATCAACTCTGGGTTGATAATACAATATTGCTAAAATGACCTTATTCTTTCTTGGATATATGTTTAGAAAAAGTGCCATATTGTGGATATTCACACAGTCCTATCTAGAAGTCCACATGGAAAAAAACTGAGGCTTCTTGTCAACAGGCAACAGCCTCAACTTGCTAGCCAGCTAAGTGGGGTCATCATGGAAACTTCAGGAGTCTGCAGCATCAATTAAAATCTTAAGTCTATCCTCATGAGATACCAAGTCAAAATTGCTTATATAAGCCACTCCCAAATTCAAGACTCACAGAAACAGTACGAAATTAAAATGTCTGTCATCAATTTAAGCTGCTAGTTCTCAGAGTAATTTATTTCTGTAGCAATAGACAACCGCTATTTATCACTTTTAAAACACAGAAACTCTGCAATAATAGCTTCAAATCGTGCTCTTCCTTAACTTAGACTCTGAGACTTCCTCAAACATGTTTACTCATAGAAAGCAGAGCTTTAACACATTTCCCCACACACATTTCATTCCACATCACTGTGAACAGACTCTTTCTTATGTTTTACATACTTGGGATCCCATCATAAAGTTTCATTTTTTAGAAGAGCTCCATTACTAAAATAGTTTAGAAACCATTATGGTATACTACTGTATTGTTATCTAACTAACTCTGATTTTATGGTTTACGTAACTATGAAACCTATACAGAGTTCATTTCCATTTTTGGTATTATGCTATATATGGTTCACTAGTACTCACGATTCATTCTCATCTTCTAATATGTCTACAACATATAAAAACTGAAAAGGCTTGGGCTGGAGATGTAATTTTGTTGGTAGAGCACTTGCCTGGGATGGGCAAAGTCCTGGGTTCCATTGCTAAGTGAGGGATTGGCACTGAAAAGCTAAAACTGCTTGCTGGGCACCTTTGGAACTAGGCTCTAGAAATGAAATGAATTCTAACAACTGGTTATGTTCAAGGGAAATCTGCAAGGCAGGAATGAAGCAAAGATCACCTATCCTCTGTAGTGCTGTTTTCTAATGATAAGCAAAGTCATGAAAACAACAGTGTTCACTACAGATGGCCATGATGATGGCCAAAATCAGACTCTTAGGACACAAAACTCAGTAGCATTATGGGGCCCTCCTATTTCCAATTCTTCCCGCTAGAGGAAGACATGGCAACTTCCTGGCCTAATGGATCACTCCAGCAGGAGTCTTGGGCTTTAAAGCCCAGTTGAAAGCTTAACCCATCAGCCTTTCCAACAATTTCATAAACACCTGAGTACAGCACTGAATTCCTCTTGAAGTTATCTAGTGAAGCTTCTGTTTCCTGGCCAAATCCTGAGTGTTACTGTTAAAAACACTGACAATTAGGAAAGTAATGAAAGATAATGCTGATTTACTAAAGTCTTCCTGTAAAGTCTTATGAGTTCCTATGACATTGAGCAAACATATCTCTAAAACTGGCAAGTTAGAAAATTCTGCAAAAATCTTTCTAAAGGCCAGGATTTCATGACCTCAATAAACCCCAGTCAACACTATCCCAATGTAACAAGAAAAATCCAGAAAATCAAGTCTGCTATCATCATGGTTCTATGGATTAGGCCCAAGGCCTAGATCCAGAAAAATAAGAATGATGTATTTCTGTGTGTCCTTATGTGTTGATGTGGGTATACCTGAGCATGGAAATATACATGTATGGGGACTTACCCTCAGGTATAGTTCCTTAGGAGCAATTTACTTTGTTTTCTTGAGACAGGAGCCATCAAATAAGTTAGTTTGTCTGGCCAGTGAGCCCCAGAGACCTACCTGTCTCACTTCCCCATTGCTGGGATTCTAAGTTCATACAACCACAATGCTCTTTTTTTTTTTTTTTTTTTTTTTTTTAAAGGACAGTCTCACTAGGTAGCCCTGATTGGTCTGGAACTTACTATGTAGACCAGGTTAGCCTCGAATTCACAGAGATCCACTTGCCTCTGCCTTCAGAGTGCTAGGTTTCACATGCCTGGCTCCAAACCTGGCTTTTTAAAAACCTGAGTTCTAGGGATTGAACTTAGGTCCTCACACTTACATACCAGGTACTTTACTGAGTAAGCTATCATTTCCCCAGCCCAAATGATGGTTATTAAAGAAAACAAGAATGAATTTAAAGTAGTGTGATTTAAGCAGGTATGTAATAATGAAATATAAAGCTAACAAAAATAAATAAATAAATAAATTCACAGAAATGTACTTAAAAAAAATCTTAAACACAATTTAAATGAACTAAACATTTTAGATATTCAAATCCCTCTCTAAGGTAGAAGCTCTCAATTCAGTTACCTAAAACCGAAGTCAAATTAAAACATTCATTTCGCAAGGGTCAAGAGTACCAGTTCAGTTAAGCACTCTTCCTCTTGCAGTACATATGTGTTAGAAGGCAAATAAATCCACATACCACTGTTGCCACAGTCTGCGCAGGAGATGAGCTCCTCAGGCTGCTTTTCCCGGTTTTGTTCTTTTGTACCAAGACAGAAACTACAGATGGGGATCGGCTCAGCAACAGGCTGTAGAGAGAACATAGCTGATTCCAGCACTAGTACTTTAAAGTATGAAAGCAAAATTAAAATTAGCCTTACATTCTGTAAGACTCCACCATGAAGATGAATGCTATCTAGAAAAGCAGCCAATATGTATACAACATAACATTAGGCAGAACACAGTAAAGCATTGTTAAGAGACAAACAGTCAATACTCTCTGTAGTACTGGAAGTGAGAGAAATTCCCATTGTGATTTGGAGGACAAGACAGCATACATTCAGTGAAAATACTACCATGGACTCTTAGTAATACAGGCCAAGGACAAGAGTGTAAGAAGCAAATCAAAGCATCTATGTTCCTTTCTGTACTGGTTTCCCCCACTAGTGATAGAAAGGCAATACAGATAGTATCATAGAATAGACTCAGGTGTACAGACTTAAAGTGCATGGGTTCTTTGTAAAGGGGGAAAAATGGGAGGGAGGGAGGGAAAAAAGAGAGAAAGAAGAAAACAAAAGAAAGATTGAGAGAGAGAAAAGGCTAGGTCATTTTGTGAAAACTGTGAAGAAATTAGTCTTTCAAGCTCAACAAAATGCATACATTAAGTATTTTCAATTTTCATACATCAACTATAGTTTTAAAAGATTAAAATATTTTATGATTGAAAAAAGGAGAGTT
>NW_008355168.1:215438-235730 GCF_000622305.1 Nannospalax galili | reverse complement strand
TGTTTTTAAAATGTGTGTGTGTGTGTGTGTGTGTGTGTGTGTGTGTGTGTGTTCAGTCTGGGTACATATGTGTGTCACTAGTGTGCCTGTGGAGGTCAGAGGGCAACCTCAGGTATTGGCCCTTGCCTTCCACCTTGTGTTGAGACAAGATCTTGTTTGCTATTGGCTACAAACTTCTGGGTACACTTCTGTCTTCACCTCCCATCTTGCTATAGAGGCCTTTATGGCTGCTGGGGACTGGAACACAGGTTCTCAACCTTGCCCAGCAAGCACTTTAATCACTGGGCCATTTCTGAAACCTGAGACTTTATTCTTCAGGCAAAAAAGATCACCAAGAAGTTAATGAGCCAGGTGAAGCTAGAGATGTAGCATGCACAAAACCCTAGTTTTGATCCCTAGCACCACATAAACAAGTGTGGTGGTAGCACACGCCTGTAATCCCAGCCCATGGGATGTAGAGTTAAAAAGATCAAAGGAAAAGGGAAACCAGAAGATAAGTACCATTATTTGAGAAAAATAACTGTATTTTATCAATGAGAAATAAAGAATATGACAGCTAATTGACTTGGGGTTGGAAGCATATCAAGGATGGTGAGACTAGGAAGGCACTGCTCAGAAAATAAAAAGGCAAGCCACATGATGTAAGACATTAACAATGGAACTAACCCACAAATGGCTCATATCTAGAATATACTCATCTCTTGGTATCCATGGGGAATAAGTTCCAGGATACACATACTACCCATCCCCAGCAGATACCAAAATCCAATGATGCACAGTCCCTTATGTACAATGGTGAATTTTCATATACTCTACACAGATGTTCCAGTATACTTTAAATCATCTCTAGATAACCTGTGACACCTAATACAACATAAACTCTATGTAAATAGTTATACTGTACTGTTTAGGGGATATACAAGAAAAGTCTGTACATGTTCTTAATGGACTCAATTTTCTTTTTAAAAATTTTTTGATCCACATCTGGTTAAATCTACAAATTAGGAACCTGCAGATAGGGAGATTCAACTCAAATATATTAAGAACTTTCAAACTACAATAAAGAAAGGTAGACGATTCAACAGAAAAGATGGCAAAGATGTCCTCATAACATATGGATGCCAAACCAACAAAAGATGTTCCTTCTCAGCAGGCACAAAGAAAATAGGACTCTCTTTGGGGCTGGAGAGATGTTCAGTGGTTAAGAGTGCACTAGCTGCTATTGCAGGGGACCCAGGTTCAATTCCCAGAACCCACATGGCAACTAACAACTATTTGTAGCTAACTCCAGTTCCAGGAGATCCAATGCCCTTTTCTTTCCCCCTTGGGCACTCCAAGACATGGGTGCACTTACATACCTGCAGGCAGTAAACTCATACACATAAAGCATTTCTTAAAAAAGTAAACAGATGTTCAAGAGTATCTAAAATGATGCAGACTGATGACTGAGTGTTAAAAAAGTGGAACTCACACTGCTTACAAGAACGTAACTGACAAAACTACTTTGAGACCTGCTATCTACTAAAATAGAGCATATGCATACCTCACAATTCAGCACTTCCACTACTAGCTACAAACTCAAGGAAAGTACATATACATAGAGGAAAATGTACACAAAAACATTCAGAGCAGCCAAGTGTGGTGGCACACACCTTTAGTCCCAGCATTCAAGAGACAAAGGCAAGTGGATCTCATAGAGATAAAGGCCAATCTGGTCTATATAGTGAGTTCCAGGCCAGCTGCGCCTCAAAAAGACCAAAAAATAAAAAATTCAGAGCAGCATCACTCATAAAAAGTTTTACTTTAACAGAAAGTATCTAAATACTTAGCAATGACTAAACAGATCAACAGTGCTGTATCCACACAGTAGAAGATTAGACAATAATGGTAATAGTAAAAAACTTTTCTAAATAGAAATACTATAACTGAAAGAACAGACACAAAGGAATACTGCATGATTTTTTTTATAAAGTAATATTCAAATACAGTTCTGTATTAGTGTCAGGATGCCTACTATTAGGGAGAAAGGGAGAGGTACTGTACTGGAGACTGCTGAGGTGCTGGTAATGTTCCTTTGACCTGGATGGTGGTGCCATGGATACTGATTACATAACTTAAGGCATGTACTTATAACAATCTGTGAACTTTTCCAGTATATTTTAATTAGAAGGTTAAAATTTAAATGAATAAATATGAAGTAGGACTGTGTTCGGAATTTAAGAGACAAGGCTAGAGACAGATTTAAACAATGTTGATAAGCAGATAACTGAGAGCACCTGGTGAGGTGGAGAGGGTAGAAAACGATACAGAAAAAGTAGAGAAACGGAAGTCAAGAGATGAGAAACACCAGCATTTAGAGGCATTTGAAGAAGAATAAGCAGATGAAAAAGGATCAGACTGAGAAGAAAACAGGCCCAAGAAAAGTAATGTCAAGAAGCTTTAAATAAAATACATTTAATTACTGAGCCACACGAGCTTCATTTCAAGTGCCCAGTGGTCATATGTAGTTAGCGGGTAACAGTTCTGAACAATACCAATACAGAACAATTTCACACCAAAAGCTCTATTAGCTGGTTTATAAAAGTGGATGAGGGCTGGAGAGATGCTCAGCAGATAAAAGCACTGACTGCTCTTGCAGAGGACCCGGGTTTGATTCCCAACACCCACTTGGTGGGTTTGAACCATCCTTAACTCCAGTTCCAGGGGAATCTGAAGCCCTCTTCTGACATCCATGCCGTTGCACGACACAGGTGCACTCACATACATGCAGGTAATACACTCATGCACATAAAATAAAAATAATAAAAAATATTTTTTAAAAAAGTAGATGAGTTCTAAAACGTGTAAAGACTGGGTTTAACAGTGTAGAATAGAACAGATATATTTGCTTTGGAGGAGGAATAGTAAAAAATGGGAAAAGGCTAAGGGTACCATTTCTGATGGCATCAATTATGTCTAGGAAAAATAGAGTAAAAATCATCTGCTAACAGTGGGCCAGGAGCTGGGTTGACAGAACATTATAGAACACAAGAAAACAAAAACTGGTAGAAAAAGCTATGAAATAAGATTGGCTGGGGCCAAGAAGAAAGCAGCAAAAACACTGCCTATCAAGAGGGATGGCTCAGCGGTTAAAAGCACTTGTTCTGCAATCATGAGGACCAGAGTTTGGATCCCAGCAACCACATAACAAACTGGGCATCCTGCAAATGCCTTTAACTCCAGATCTGAGGGGTGTGATGCTATCACATTTTATCATCAAGACAGAATCAGAAAAGCATGTGTCAACATAGAGAATAAATTGCACACACAGAGAAAGAAAAGATGAGAAAGTCATTGTAAAAGAGCCTCCATCTTTTCACTACAATAAAAGGCAAAATAATGGCCAGGTGTAGTGATGCACACCTATAATCCCAGCACTCAGGAGGTTGAGGCAAAATGATCAAGAATTGGAGGACAGACTGGGCTACAGAGCAAGACCCTGTCTTTATTTACAGAGATAGATATGTAGGTACACAGAGAGATCTATGCAATAATCTGTTTTCAATTATCTATCTCCAATGGGGGTATCATTCAACAGAGAAAAGAATGGAATTCTGCCATTTTGCAAAATGGATGAAACTGGAGGACACATCTGTCAGACAGAAAAACAAATATTGCATTTTTCTCATGTAGAAGCTAAAAACTTGACCTCATAAAAGGTTGTCAGAGAGACAACAGTGATTACTAACCCTAGAAAGGGTATGGAGGAGGGAAAATGGAGAGGTAATGATTCACATGGTGAAGTCAGATAGAAATAACTTCTGCTCTATAGCACAGCAGGGTAACTGTGATTGATAGCAATTTTGTATTTCAAAGGAGCTAGTAAATTCTGAATGTCTTCAATAAGAACAAATGATAAATGTCAGAAGTGATGCATATGTAGCCACCTTGATCCGATCATTCATGACACACTGCACACATGTACTGAGATGTCACACTGTACACTATAAACAAGTGTCAAAAAAAAAAGTTAAAAAATGGTGTCCTTTCAGCAGGAGCAGTCATCTTCCAGTGATTTGCCAAAATGACAAACACAAAGAGAAAGAAGAGAGGCACCTGCTATATGTTCTCTAGGTCTTTTAAGAAACATGGAGTTGGGGCTGGAGAGATGGTCAGAGGTTAAGAGCACTGACTGCTCTTGCAGAGAACCTAGGTTCAAGTCCCAGCACCCACATGGTGGTTAACAATCATCTGTAACTTGTTTCGGGGGATCTGACGCCTTCTTTTGACCTCTGTGGGCATTGCACGACATGGGTGCCTTTACACACATGCAGGCAATACACTCATACACATGAAATAAAAATAAATTTTTTAAATAAAAAATAAAAAACATGGAGTTGTTCCTTTGGCCACATATACGGGAATCTACAAGAAGGGTGGTATTGTAAACATTAAGGGAATGGGTACGCTTCAAAAAGGAATGCCCCATAAATGTTACCATGGCAAAGCTGGGAGAGTCTTACAGCATTCACTCAGCATGCTGTTGGCATTGTTGTAAACAAGCAAGTTAAGGGCAAGATTCTTGCCAAAAGAATTAATGTGCGTATTGAGCATATTAAGCACTCTAAGAGCCAAGACAGTTTCCTGAAACAAGTAAAGGAAAATGACCAGAAAAAAAAAAAAAGGAAGCCAAAGAGAAAGGAACCTGGGTTCAGTTGAAGCACCAGACTGCCCCACCCAGAGAAGCACACTGTGAGAACTAATGGAAAGGAGCCCAAGCTGCTGGAGCCCATTCCCTATGAGTTAATATACAAGACGAAATAAAAGACCTAGACTTTTTTTTTAAACAGGTCTCTCTCACCTAGAATTAGACTGTGAAGTTTCTAATGGTAAAATTTCAAAAAAATTATATTGTGCTTAAAATCATACCTAAGAAACACCCTGAAAACTGTTCTATGCCTTTGTGTGTTTCTTATGTTATTGCTATTACTATTTCTTTTAACAATCTATTGCTGGGTTTTGTCTATCCCTAGTCAAATTTACTGAGGTCATTCAAATTTATTCATTCAAGTACAGTGTGGGTTTAGAGTCAAACAAACTGGGTGTCTGTTACTTGATGCCATGCAGTCAGTTTAACTTTATTGTGGCAAATATCAAAAGAACAAGTTTAGATATTTGCTTACCTACCTACACAAAACAATTTGCTGACTACTATTAGAAATGATAGCTTAGATTTAAACATTATTAATGTTTATGATGTAAAAATTAGGCAGAAGAGTACTTTGTTATGTCAAATAAAGGTATTGGTTTAAGAATACTGAAGCTATACATTAGCAGTGTTCAGTAATACATAGCAATGTAGTTCTAATCTTCTCAAGCTACACAAAATGAAAGCACATGCTCTTTGATACAAGACCAAGCATGAAAATGATAAAATTTTCAGCTACAAAAAACTAAAACCAAAGACTCTTACTGCTGACAATCACAACATTTTAACTCAGCGATTGCTTCAATTTGTTTTTTGTCTGTTAATTTTTGTTTGCTGAGACAGGGCTTCATGTATCCCAGGCTACCTGGAACTTCCTATGCAGCTAAGGAAGACTCTGAACTTCTGGTTCTCTTGCCTTCACCTCCTAGGCAGGTACCCTACACCAGGTTTATGCAGTTATGGGATCGAACCCAAGGTTTTGTGCCTGCTGCTGAGCACTGTACCAATTGACCTACATACCTCCCCAGCCCAGGAATTAGTTCTTTAGCTGGTGAGCTCTAAGTAAATGTTAAGTAAATCATTTAAATTAAAACATAGTCTAAGAAGTTTTTTTTAAGTTTTCAATTTTTGATAGTACTACTAATCAATACACAGCTGTTTTAAAATATGCAGAACAATTTGTTAAACATATGAAAAATGGAAACTCATGTCATTTTAATACCCAAACTATAAACGAGCATGAAAACTAATAACAAATTATTAAACCTATACTGAGTTTATGAGATGGTGGGAGTACTATATGGGACACAAAAATCATAGAGGGGACTATTTGGAGGGAAGAAGGGAACAAGTAAGAGGTAGGCAGGCGGGAGGGGGAACAGTGGGAAAAGAAAGATGAATAGAATGTATGACATATTTTTAAAAATGTTTTATTCAGTGTGCACGCGTGTGTGTGTGTGAGTGAAATGTATTGCCTGCATGTATGTAAGTGCATCATGTCATGCAATTCCTGCAAAGCCTCTGTATTTGCTTTCTCTTCACACAGAGCACTCTACCCTAAATCCTTCAGGTCTCAGTAAGGCTTTCTCTTAACACCCCACCCAACACTTCAGAGCAATCCACCCATCACAATAATTCAGAAGTCCCTTCCTTCTTCCTTGCTATATTTACTCTCTTAATGCTTTTCACTAATTAACATATGTATGATATATCTGACATCTGTCCTGAACTAAATGTAAACTTTATGAAGGTTCTGATTTTTTATTTTATTTTTCATGAGTATAAGTGTATTGCCTGCGTGTGTGTAAGAAGTGCATCCATGTCATGCAATGCCTGTGGAGGTCAGAAGGCACTGGATCCCCTGGAACTGGAGTTATAGATGGTTGTTAGCTGCCATGTGGGTACTAGAATCAAACCCAGGTCCTGCTAAGCCATCTCTCCAGCCCTGAAGGTTCTGATTTTTATCTGTTTAGGATTGTATTACTAGTACTGAGAAGAATGTATAGCACACAACAGGTATTGAACACATACTGTAGAATATTAATATGGCAGACCTAAAAACAGTATGAAAAAATAGTACCTGTATGAAAGAAAACCAAAACATATTGATGCTTTGTGCTGTGCTGTGCTGTGTGTGTGTGTGTGTGTGTGTGTGTGTGTGTGTAATCCCACAGTGATTTCACAGCTTCAGTAACTAGGTAAGATTTCTGCACTGAAACTCACCTCCACTCAACTTCTATAAAGTAGGCTTTACAGAAGTTTCCTAGAGGCTACTTGTGGCTAAAGGCACTTAGACTGTACTTATCTGTTGTCCTATATCCAAGAGTTTTTAACCTCTTTCCATTTGGGACTCCTTTTAGCTCAAGAAACTTTTACACAACCACGGTTATAAGATAAAACAGGCATACAAATCAAGTATTAGTCAGTAATAAAGAAATTTATTCTAACGCAATTCTTTGGTATACTTATTTTACCATTAAGGATGAAAGTAAATTTGCATACTGAGATGGATATGTTTGTTTATTTTTATATTAGAATTAAATCTTGGTTAACTATTCAATAGTATAGGACACAGCGCATCTTCAACATGGTTCAAAGTTGACCAACATTTTGGTTTTCTAACAGTCAATTGTAAGAATGGTGGTTGACATAAATACATATTACAAAATGACAGAAGTACATTTAGGGCCATTTCAGAAATTATTGGAAACTCTGTTCTAAACCCAAGGCAAAATTCATTAACAACTTTTAATGAAACTTGATGGCAACTCAAACAGTAATTTTTTTAAATTAAATATCTTAGCACAACACAATCAAAAGGTATACTTATATGTTGAGGAATGATAGTAGGAAAATATTGTTTCCTATAATTAAACCATTACATTTCTGTAGCAGTGGAAAACTTCAATTTTTTACTTTTACTTTATAAGTGTTTTGCCTGTATGTTAAGTGCACCTGTATCATGCAATGCCTGTGGAGGTCAGAAGAGGGTGTCGGATCCCTTGAACTGGAGTTACAGCTGATTGTTAGTGATTATGTGGGTGCTGGAAACCAAACTCAGGTCCTCTATAATAACAGGCAGTGTTCTTAACAGCTGAGCCATCTCTCCAGCCCCCAAGAAAACATGTTATTGAATAGTAAAAATGCTGCTATTCATAAATATGGCTTCACATCTGAGCTAAGGCATTTCTGGTAATGTTCACTGGTGTCTCGAGGTGTGATTCATGAGCAGTGCAAAATTTTCATGTTGTAGGTTCAGAATCAAAGCTGCAGTGAAAATTGTTGTGATCCAATCCAGGGCGAGCACCGCCAAAAGCCCCTCAGATTCATTATACAGTTGATGGTGAATTGATTTTTGGCTGATTCAAATTCAGAAACTTTTTACTGTTGCCAAAATTTTTTTGACCCAACATTCAATTACATGACACTATGGAATTGCAACCCAGTTTAAAATGCTGGGCCCTATGAGCTGCCACCGTAAGTAAGCATCATTTGGAGATTAAGCACCATGTTGAGATAACCACAATAGTCACTGGATGGCAGCATTGAGGCAAACACATGTGAGATGGTCTAACAGACAAAACTATTCTGACTTGAGCTTTTGGAAATATCTTTGAAAAACAATTACTTCAGTTGCTTGAGATTTAGATAATGAAAAAACTTTAAGTACAATTATTTAGCATATGTTACATAAGAATATTTTGGATATATCCAGATCCATCATCTGAGATAATTTCTGAAATATTATTTTTATTTTATGTGTATGAGTGTATTGCCTGCATGTATGTAAATGCCCCTGTGCCCATGGAGGTCAGAAGAGGGCGTTCGATTCCTGGAACTGGAGTTATCAATGGTTGTTAGCCACCATGTGGGTGCTGGGAACCCAGGTCCTCTGCAAGATAAGCCAGTGCTCTTAACTATTGAGCCATCTCTCCAGCCCAACAATATTTTTTAAGCCTAATGAAAAAAAGATAAAGAAATTCAACTTATATATGACATCTGAAAGGGTAAAATATTTTCCAAGCTTTAAAAGCTACTGAAAATTAATGGGACAAGTTAGAATATTCAATATTATGTATGGAGTCAGATATAGTGGCACATGTCTGTAAAACTGAGAAGTTGAGACAGCGAGATCACAAGTTCAAGGCCAGCCTAGACTACATAACAAGCTCTTGTCTCAAAATAAAAAGGTATGTAAGAAGTATTTAATTTATAGAAGGCCCCCAATAACACCAAACATTAAGCAATAAATAATGGGTGTATGTAATGCATGTGATGTAATCCATCTGTAACACATGTGAAAAACTATACTTAACTATATTATTACAAGTCACTTTTCAATCAAACGGTATGCCACAAAGGGACACATGTTTTTTACTCCATTTCTATGGGGTACCTGGAGTAGGCAAATTCATGAAAACAGATTATCAGAAATGGTAGGTTATTGTTTATTGGCTAGGATTTGTTACAGATGATGTAAAAGTTTGAAAATGGACAATGGTAATGATAGTTCCACAACACTGTTAATGTACTTAATGCCACTATATTGCACACAAAAATGGCTGAAACAGTGAATTGTACTTTAGGTAAATTTTAGCATGGCACACTAAAAATACAATAAAACCAGCTGATATAATTTGCATGTTCTCACAAATCGGATGATTCAAGGAAATAGGTCAAAACGTATGCACCAAAGAAACAACTACTATGACCCATCCTTGCCTTGAAGCCTCTGTTTTTTTTTTTAAGTATTTTATTATCTTTATTTATTAATGTGTATGAGTAATTGCCTGCAGGTATATAAGTGCACCCATGTTGTGCAATGCCCTCAGAGGTCAGAAGAGGGCACTGGAGTCCCTTAGAACTGGAGTTACAAACAGTTGTTAGCTGCCATGTGGGTGCTAGGAATCGAACCCAGGACCTCTGCAAGAGCAGCCAGTGCTCTTAACCACTGAGCCATCACCTGGAAGCCTCTGTTTTTTTGGTTTTTTGGTCTTTTTGAAACAGGGTCTCCCTGTAGCCCCAGCTGTCCCAGAACTAACTATGTAGACTAGGCTGGCCATGAACTCACAGAGATCCACCTGCCTCTGCCTCCCAAGTGCTGGGACTACAGGCATGTGCCACCACGTAAGCCTCCGTTTTTAACTGCTGATGTGGAACTCCTTTCCTATGTTATTTTGTGTGTGTACTAATTAGATTTAGTAATGCAACTGAAGTGCTCCACAAAATAAAAAATCTTAAAACAGCTATTAATAATTAAATCTGATTAATAAATTATAAAAATTACTCACCTTACGTATTTTCCTGTGAGTCTAAGAATTAAAAGCTGTGCACCTAGCACTGCCCAATCTCAAAGTAAAAGCTCTTTCTGACTACTATTTATCTTATCCAGTCTCATTACCCCCGAAAGCCACAACCTAGCTTCTACCTTTGAAATCTTCCAGTTGTTCTCAGGTGCTTGGTTGTCCTGAACTTTTATACTCCCGCAATTAGAATAATCAAGTCACTTTAACTCCAAATTTATTTTCAATAGACATTTAACTCACAGAGCTTAGAACTTGAATAATTTTTAGCAGATGTTATACATGGTTGATAATTTTTATTGCTGAAGCATTCCATTATACATAATACCTAAAGGATAAAGAATAGGTCTTAAAGAGTGGGAAATTGGACTATTCTTAGCATGATATCATGAAGGAAATGAAAATTATGTTCGAGGGTTGATCACAAGGGGGTTTGAAGAGATGGCTCAGCTTCCTGCTCTTCCAGAGGACAGGAGTTCGGTTCCTAGCACCCACTTCAGGGGGCTTACAATCACCTGAAACTCCAGATGCAGGGGATCTGACATCCTCTTCTGGCCTCCATAGCACCCCCCCCACACACATGGCATACACACATACACATATATTTTTTTAAGTTGAGAACTAGCAAAATAAGAATTGATAGATTTTGAAATTATCCAATGCATAAGAAGTGTGGTAAATATTATTTGTCAAACATTCTAACAAAAATTTGAGAAGATTAAAGGAGAAGCAGTACATTTTCAAAGTACTTACTTTAGTAAAAAAAAAAAAAGACAAAGTATACATAAAATAATTAGAAAGCTACTAAGTACTATTCGTATTATCTACTATGTAACAAAAAAATTTTAAGTACACGCATCTTTTGAGAGAACCTTTGCACAATTCATTGTTTCCAGTACTATAAGCAAAATGAACTGGCTCAGACTTCACTTCAAAATTCATACTTTGTTCTCAAGTATTTATACTTGGTTGGGAAAGCTGAACAGTGTAAAGCTAATTGTTCTCCTCTACCCAGGCTCACCAATATGTCCGTTTCTTCACAACTAATGGTTTTTCATAATTCTAGCTCCTTCCAAATCCCTTCCGACAGTTTAGAGTTACATTTTAATTTTTTTCTAATCACTCTAATGTTTTGCATAATATGTTCTAAAATAAGCATTTGTTGGAATTAAAATACAGCATCAGAAAATCATGCTTATTTCCAAATAGGATAATCAGTTACCTACTCAAAGTTTCCCTCCTGGATTTTATAATCTGGGGGAACTGTAATTAGATGTGACTAAATTTCTTTAAATTCTTCAGCAATCCATGGCTATATAAAGCACTGTGTGGCTGCTAATTAAACTGTTTTTAGCATAACCTTTTCCTTAAAAGAACTTAAGTTGGAAAAGATACATAATAATAAAACAACATGAATGGCCTGGAAAAATTCCATTTTCAATTATAGTCTGATTATTTTAATCAGTTCCAACATAACCCATTAGTCATTACAAAGCTTTAACAGTGGTACCAAATTGAATTAATTTTATTATGATGAGTTTATTCAATGACTTCTATAATTTGATACAACAGTAAGATTATTGGCAAAAAAATGTTAAAATTAGATTGGTAAAGATCAATTTCAATTTACAATTTTAGTATATATGTAGGTTACTACAAATTTAGATAAGAAGCAATTATCTATTAAGATGCTAAACAATGGGGCTGGAGAGCTGGCTCAGCAGTTAAGAGCACTAGCTGTTCTTGAAGAGGACCTAGGTTTGGTTCCCAGGCCCCACATGACAGTTAACAACTTGTCCATAATAACTCCAGTTCCAGGGGATCTAATGCCCTCTTTGACCTCTTTGGACATTGCATGACACAGTGCACTTATATACATGCAAATAATACACTCATACACATAAAATAAAAATAAATATTTTTAAAGATACTAAACAATTTTCTAATTTTTATTTGGGTGACATAAAAATAGAAATGTTTGCCAAATTTAAATTTCTTTAAAAATTTTTTTATTACATTTACTTATTTCTGTGTGTGCATCTGCCATGCTGTGTGTGTGGAAGTTGGAGGGCAACTTTGGGGGGCTGCTCTCTTTCCACAGTGTGAGTCCTGGGGATTGAAATAAGATCCTCAGGCTTGGCAGCAAGCATCTTTACCTGCTAAGCCATCTCACTGGTGTATTGAATTTAAATGTAATCCTAAGAAATTGTAGAGAGTTATCGTCCATTGACATGTTTAAGGATTAAGATTATCTGAGTCAGTGATAACCCATCTTCCTAATTCAACCGAATAAGATTTTTCCAAATTATGATTCCATTTCTCTTTTTTGTGACTATTTTCTACTTTTGTTTTTTTTAACATGCCTAACTCTTGAGTCATAATACCAGATACAGTCTCCTAAATGGACTGACAGTGTTGTCTTTATTTCCGATGATTTTTTTTCCTGAACAGTGGTACCAGATTAATCCTCTTGAAATATTTTTATTCAGCTTCTCTGGCTTTTGAGTATGCAACATATCCCAATGGTTAATTTTTACATGCATTTTATTCCCTTTTCCATGTACCAACTAACACAGCATACCCACCTATTTGCAGAAAGGTAATGAACTAAATTGTGCCTCTTCTCAAAATTCTTATGTTGAAGGTCTGTATTTGGAGATCTGGCCTCTAAGAAAGCAGTTAATGTTAAATGAGGTCAGAAGGGTAGAACACTAATCCAGTAGGACTGATATCCTTTTAAGAGGAGGAAGAGACACTACAGGAATATTGACAGAGAAAAACATCACAAAAACACCAGCAATAAGGAAATCCCTCTGCAAGACTCACAGAGAGGCCACCCCAGAAACAAACCTTATTGTTCCCTTATTTGGACTTCAAGCCTCTAGAACCACGAGAAAACAAATATCTGTTGTTTAAGCTACCTAATCTGTGGTACTGGCATGTCCTATAGGACTAACAAAATTAGCTCGTTTCATAGTCACCTCTTTTTAAAGAATATTTTATTTATTATTTTTATGTTTATGAGCATAATGCCTGCATGTATGTATGTTAAGTGCACCTGTGTCGTGCAATGTCTGTGAACGTCAGCAGAGGGCATCAGATCCCCTGGAACTGGAGTTACAAATGGTTGCTAACTGCCGTGTGGATGCTGGGAATGAAACCCAGGTCCTCTGCAAGAGTAGCCAGTGCTGAGCCATCTCTCCAGCCTCCTCACACCATCTTTAATGTAACCTCTGCAACATACCATTTAGCCATAGTTTATATATATAAGGACACTGAGTTGGATGCTGAGAAATAAGAATGTAACAAAATCACTCCCTGTTGTTAGGTCTTATAGACTCCAGCTCTAAGATATATACACTAAAAGTATATAACAAAATATGGTAGAACATATCAAGGAACAAATCAAAATACTACACTTAGAAAGTCCAAAGGACTGGAATGGGGGAAAAGTAAGATCTCATGTTATTTTTAAAGAACTTAGAGTTAAACCATGTCATCAAACACTCAGAAAAGACTAAAAAAGCTGGTTTTCCCTTGTTTGTTTTTGTTTTTCCTGTTGTTGTAGTAGTTTTTGTTGTTGTTTAAAAACTTCTGGTTTTGCTTTTTCTTTAATCACTGGCAATGTATGTTCTGGATACTCAATTTTATTAATAATCTCAAAAGTAAGTATCACAAATTCTAAAATCCCATATTATCTTCCTTTATGTAGCAGAGAGTAAATAAATGAAATCAATTCTGTTCTAGAAATGGTTATACATAATTCAGATCAACAGTTAAAACTCAGTACTTCTGGACCAGGGATGTGGTTCAGAGGTAGAGTACTTAAACTCAGCCAGAAATAAATGAACAACAACAACAAAAATCACAGTACTTCTCTATATAAATGCAATCATCTTAAGCTTTTTTCTCTTAGCAGAGAACATGTGGCATTTATTCATGGTGATGGCTACAGCCCAGTCTGTTCTTTTTTGATGCAACATTCTATTATATGGATAGGCCACAATGCATGTATCCACACCTAGCTGAAGAACATGTGAGCTGTTTCCAGATTTTGATTCTTATGAATACTGGTATTATAAATATTTGCATTTCAAAAATCAGAAAATTCTAAGCTGTCTTCAAAATCCTGAGACAACAGACTTCTTAAGGACTAGAAAGATATTTTCTAAAAACTGGTGTAATATTTTGAGGTAGTTACTAGTATCTTATCCTCACACACATACAAGCATACTCTATGTCAACATGACTCCAAATTAAAATTTCTCTCTCAGATTTAAATGTATTCCTTCTTCTTCAATGCTACCTCCATCATAATACAGTGTTAAGTGGTCAAGCCTGAGGACAGAGGCTTTCAAAAGAAAAGCCAGTGTAGTAAGTGATGTAACGACCAACAAGGAAGTCTGACAAATGCAGGCTGCAGACCCAGAGAGATCAGGAAAGGGGCTGAAGTAATCAGCTGTTTCACACTGCCACTTTTTGGCAGGTGTTCAATTTATTCTGTTGTTTTCCCAAACACAACACCATATATCTACATAATGTCACAAGATCTAGAAAGGGAGTGACCCTGAAAGGAGGGACAAGAGCAGAAAAACTATCTTACTGGAGCCCCTCTATGCATGCTAGTACTACACAAAGATGTCTGTAAAGACAATGTGCAGCACAGACTCAAATTCTGCCCCACCCAAGGAACAATTGCAAAAAAGGGAATTGCCTTTGAAAACAAGAACACCCTATAATTAGTCTTGGTTCCCAAGTCAAGACTCCCTTCTGAAATTGTTTTCCGCCCTTGGGAGAAGGGAGTGAGGATTCTAACCCAACAGAGACACAATTTCTATTGAAAAAAAAAAAAAAAAAAAAAACTCACCTGGTCTGTCACAGCACCTAAAGCATGTGCTACCACAGAAATAAACCAGTAATGTTTCTGAGTACAAAGAAGTATCCCATGAAATAACAATTACATTATAAATACCTAATATATAGTCACCATTTTTTTAAAAGACTGTGGAGAACCAAAATGAATTTTAAGAAATAACAGGTACTTTAGAAATATACATTCTTGTGTATACCAGGGAAAGTTTGCTGTTCTCACGCTCTGGTGTATATGCCTATGTACAAACATGTAAAAATATATATATTAGACTGAAACCAAAACTGTAACTGAAATATAAAATTAGAGACTAGAATCCTTAGCTCATAAAGTTTTGTTAGTTTCTATAAATGAACACCCCAAACCCATAACACATATAAATTACTATCACTAAATACAATACATGCAAAATACAAATCTGAAGTGTTTACTGGGGTTATAGATATGCACCATCATACCTGCTCAGTTTATGTGGTGCTGGGTATTGAACCAGGATTTTGTGCATTCTGGCCAGCCCTCTATAATCTCAAACTCTTCTTCCCCTACCACCTTTTTTTGAGCTAGTCAATTTAGTCTAGTCTAAAACCAAAAGTACTTTAAGATCATAATGCGGTTATTTTTAAAATGAGTACATAATCTACCCCTAAGAATGGACCGTGAGAAACAAACAGGAAATCCTGTGTGTTGAAATCAGGATTTATAAATAACTTTTGTTTTGCACTGGTACAGTTCATATGTATATCATAGTAGCCTCAACCCAGAGAAGTTTAGGCCCTCTTTCAGATGAACATGTCAACAATAACAGTGGCAGGTAGGTAGCCTGACAGAAGGCTAGTCCTCTAGTCCTGACTCTCTTAACTACAGAGATGCCCGGGCTCCTCATTTGCAAAATGAAAATATGTGACATGATTATTTTTAAGGTCTCTTTTACCTTGAAAGTGAGTGACTTGTTTGTTTGTTTGTTGACAGTGTCTTCCTAATACCAGACTGCCTAGAAGTCACAATGTGAACAGGGTGGCCTCAATCTCACAGAGATCCACCTGCCTCTGCCTCCTAAGTGCTAGGATTAAAGGTGTGCACCTACATGCCCAGCCTGTGATTGACTTTACTATATGACTGCACAGCACCATGTGCAAGACTAGCAAAAACCAAGTTTCTCCCATCACATTTCATCAGTCCTTAATGTAAAGCCATCTGGGTTTAGCATGTACACAGCCACAAAACTGAGAAAATCAACTAGTTAACTACAATAGGTTTCTTTCCTTGTCCATAAACTAACATAAGAGTAACAAGATGTTTAATTTAAATGAAATAAAATGGGAACCATAAGGTAATTTGAATTAAAATATAGAGACTGTTATTACTTTATAAGGATAAAGTCATTAAAATTATTATTATTTTTTTGTGGTCTTTTTGAGACAGGGTCTCCCTGTAGCCCTAGCTGGCCTGGATTTGCTATGGAGACCAGGCTGGCCTCAAACTCACAGAGGTCCACCTGCCTCTGCCTCCTGAGTGCTGGGATTAAAGGCGTGTGCCACCACGCCCAGCTTAAAATTCTTTTTAAGTGTTGGTATTTTAGGACACTTCACAGTAACTGGACTCTGGTTGAACAAGCAAATTCAGAGCTGTACTAGTGCTCATCAGCATGATAAGCCCTTAACAACAGCATATTCATGGACAAAGTACTTCATGAACATACAAGAAAATCTAAGATGACTAATGTACCCATGCCTCTGTGTGTGTGTGTTTTACATTCTTTACACAACTTTTGCTATTTTTTTCTGTTTTCTACAAAGTAGCCAATATTAACATCTTTTATCAAACTGAAAGACGCCTAATTCAAACTCCACGTAATCAATATCTCTTTACAAAAAATTAATTATCTAATAGCAACAAACAATTCTGGAGTGATATCTTTTATATTGCATAGCTATTAATCTCAATTTATTATTCCTATTAATAATTCCCCAATTGAATCATATCTTTCCAACCCACTTTTAAATATTTACTGCTATATTTACAGGATAAACCGGCAACCGTATGTAAGTTTTTATGTGGGAAAAATCCTTCAACACCAGAGCAAAATACTCAACAAACAACAACAGGTCAGAAGATCATTTAGTCCAGGTTAGCACTAAGTAAACACGATATCAAAGCACAATACTAGTTTCCTATGAGAAAACAAAAAAGGAATGACATTCATACCCATGGATTCCAACCTCATCCATATGGCAATTAGAGTTACTAATTATGGCAGAGTTTCAGGTATCTCAGCTTGCCTCCAAAGGATTTAAGAAACCATAGACTTCTGCCTGGCTTCCTCCTACACATACTTAGCTTAACCTCAGAGCATAATATTCTGCAACAACTCTGATTATCACCTCCACAAAAACCAGAGTGTGAGACTGTTTAGATTTATACCTGCTGCTCTAGTGTTTCCTTTCATCTTTCAGGGGACCTGGTTTGTATGACAAATTATACAATAACCCTGACCTTTACTAACTCAACAGTTCTTCTCAGCCAGGTTTATAAACCATTTGTACTGTTCCATTATGGGTCCAACCATTACTGACACCAGATTCTCTGTATCCTAAATTTCTAATAACTGGTTAAGAGAATAATAAATAGAAATGTCAGTAGGAATATGTCAGATAGGAATGACATAAGAAGCTAAACAAATCCCTAAGATCAAATAAAAGCCATGTGGAAATGAATACCAGTGTTAATGTCTTAAAAGAACTGGCTGTCATTTTGTCCGCCTCATTAAAAAAGAAAAGGGCATATCAGACTCTACTGGCTATTGTTTTAAGTAACAATTTAAAATCATTCATTTAAGATCTATGCCTATGATTACCTCTCACAAATTATTTCTGTTCAAATCAAAATATTAGTAAATATCATGATTAACACCAGAATTAATCACTATTTTTTTTTAAAAAAATAGAAAAGTGCCATGTACAGATCTCTACATTTGCTCCCTTGGAGCCTACTGCAGTGACTGTTGTGTTTCTTTCTACCCACCACCCTCTACTTCATAAGGATACTTAACCCAGTCTGGGCCGATGGCAAATATACTAATAAATACTATGTGAGGAGCAGTAAACACGATGTCCCTAAGTTCATAGTTGATAGTCCAGCAGGAAAAAGATGGCATTAAAAAGATGGGTAGGATGATATTCAGTTGTAGTATCTAGTTCTAGTACTGTGAAGTAAACAAGGAGCTTGGAAAGAGATGGATGTGAAAAATTAACATTTAAGAAGAGACCTAAGAGATTGACAAGAAAAGTCTAGAGCAGGAAAACACTGCATATAAAACAAACAGCATGTGCAAAGATCTCAGGAAGAGAAACAGCCTGTATGGCTATAAAATAAGGAGCAAGAGTGATGGTCTAGGGCTGGAGAAGACCTGGATTCAATTTCCAGTACCCACATGGCAGCTAACAACCATCTGTGACTCCAGTTCTAGGGACTCAAACGGCCTCTTCTGATCTCCACTGGCACGGCACAACACGGGTGCAACTACTCAAGTGCAGGCAATATACTCATACATATGGAATTGTAAAAAAAAAGAGTGATGGCTCTCTCCAAACCACAAGGATATCTCCAGGGTAAGTCGATCCCCCCGCTCAACCATGCCGGCCTTGACTCCCCCAGCCTCTTCACCATGCCATCTCCCCTGCCCACCTCGCCTCCTCTCCTCCTAGCCTGGGAGGACCACCACTGCTTCCTGATCCTTTGCACCCAGACCAACCCAGTTCCTTCTGGGGTCCCCAGGAGCCCTTAGGGCCTGGTCCTGCCCTCATCTCCCTCTGCAACCCTGGACCTGCACAACCCGCAGGCCTCTCTCTGGGGTAAGATGATCGCCAAGCCCCCGACCACTCCCTCAGACTCATTCACCCTACCATCTCCCCTGCCCGTCTCTACTCCTAGCCTGGGACCTGTCCTATTCCTTGTCTCCACACCCCAGACACTGGGGTAACCACCACTGCTTCCTGATGCTTTGCATCCAGACCAAGCAAGTTCATTCTAGGGTCCCCAGGAGCCCTCTGGGCCTGGCCCCAACCTCACCTCCCTCTGCTTCCCTGGACTGCACAACCTGCCAGCCTCTTTCCTGGATATCCAGGCTGACCTTTCCTCTTCCAGATCCTTTACATCCAGACCAAACCACTTACTCAGTGCAGTCCCCAGGAGTCCTTGGGGCCTCTTCCCACCCCCAACTCCCTTTGCATCTCTGGGTGGCATGGCCACCTGCTGCCCTAGACCAGCATCTTTCCAGAGCCCTGTTCCCTGGCCAGTCCAACCCCTAAATTCCTGAGGCCAAAATCTTTCCTGGAGGGACTCAGACCTTAGGAGAAAGCCTGAGAGCATCTGATCTTCATCTGACTTGGGCCTCAGTGGGAACTACTGAAGACAAAAGCAATCTGATCACTCCAATACAAAATCAAAAGAGAGAAGCGGAAGCTTAGATGAACCAGCTCTTCATACCCAAAAAGTAAACCACAAAGACACATAAAGCTCAAAAAAAGAAGCAGAACCAAACTTAAAGGCCCGAGTCTCACACAAGAATCAGAAACTACAAAAGAAATTCACATGTCAAAATTAAAGAGAAAAAACAAAACATGAAAAACCAAAATAACATATCCCCACCAAATACCAATAGTCCTCTAGAGGAGCACAATGAGAAACCCCTAGAAATAACACAGGACATGGAACTCAAAAGAACAGTTATAAACATGATAAAAGAGTTCAGTGAATTTAAAGAACACATGAACAAATCATATAACTGAAGGAAGACAGGTATAAACTTCTGAATGAATTCAGTATAAGAGCTAGAAATATTGAAAACTACTCAGGCTGAAATGAGGAAGGAAGTGAAACACTCAGTATGCCAATTAGAAACGACAGGAGAAAGCCTCAACAATAGAATGAACTTTTGAAATGGAAAACAGAGCATCAAGACTGGAAGATAAAGTGGACGAACTAGACCACTCAAGCAAAGATTATGAAAAATTTTTTAAATCACAAGAATGGAATATGCAGGAATTGTTTGACACCATAAAAAGACCAAACTTACGAATCATAGGCATACAGGAAGATAATGGCATGGACCAGATCTTCAACAGAATCATGGGATAAAATTTCCCAAAATTAAAGAAAGACATGCCCATACAAATACAAGAAGCATACAGAACACCAAAAAGACAGGAACAGAAAAGAAACTCTCCACAGCACATCATACTAAAAACACTAAATGTACAAAACAAAGAGACAATACTGAAAGCCACAAAAGAGAAACAACAAGTCACATATAAAGGAAAACCCATTAGGATTACAGCTCACTTTTCGGTGCAAACTATGAAAGCCAGAAGAGCCTGGACCAAAGTATTCCCAGTTTTAAATGACCACAAATGCCAATCCAGAATTCTATACCC
>NW_008355168.1:213814-215348 GCF_000622305.1 Nannospalax galili | reverse complement strand
AACAGTGTAAAAGTACAACTATAGCAAGAATATAAACAAAAAAAATGACAGGATTCAATACTCATCTTTCATTAATAACTTTAAATATTAACAGACTGAACTTCCCAGTCAAAAGACAAAGAGTAGGTGAATGGATTGAGAAATGGAACCCATCTTTTTTGTCTGCAAGAAACTCATCTCACTTTCAAGGACAGACACTATCTTAAAGTGAAAGGATGGAAAAAAAATACACCAGGGAAATGGTATTAAGGAAAAAGCAGGCGTAGCAATTCTAATATGTGAAAAAATAGATTTTAAACTAAAACTATCAGAAGAGATAAAGAGGGCCACTTCATTCTGATCAAAGGAACAATAAATCAAGAAGATATTACAATCATAAACATATATTCACCAAACCCTGGTGCACCCAACTTCATAAAAACAATACTACAGGACTGTAAGACCCAGATTAATCCCAACTCATTGATAGTATGGGAATTCAATACCCAACTGTCTACATTAGATAGGTCAGCAGGGCAGAGAGTTAACAGAGAGACATCTGAATTAAACAATACCATATATCAAATGGACTTAACAGACATCTACCAAGTATTCCACCCAAGCACCAAAGGATATACTTTCTACTCAGCACTCCACGGAACCTTCTCCAAAATTGACGACATACTGGGACACAAAACAAACCTTAACCAATACAAAAAGACTGAAATAATTCCATGCATTCTATCAGACCGTAATGCAATAAAGCTTACAATCAACACCAGAAGAAGCCCAAATCACCACATGAACACATGGAAATTAAACAACACACTCCTAAATGAAGAATGAGTCAAAGAAGTCAAGAAAGAAATAAAAGTATAACCTGGAACGAAAAGGGCAATACAACACAACAAAACCTCTGGGACACACTGAAAGCTGTCGTTAGAGGGAAATTTATAGCTCTAAGTGCCTACATCAGAAAATTGGGAAGAACACAAATAAATGACTTAACATTGCAACTCAAGACACTTGAAAAGCAACAACAAATGAAACCCAAACCCAGCAGACAAGATGAAATAACAAAAACCAGGGCAGAAATTAATGAAATTGAAACAAAGAAAACAATACAAAGAATCAATGAATCTAAGAGCCGGTTCTTTGAAAAGATAAACAAGATTGACAGACCGCTAGCTCAGTTAAGCGAAAGAAAGAGTACTTCCAAATCAACAAAATCAGAGATGAAAGGGGAAACATCACAACAGACACCAGAAAGATACAGTACATTGTAAGGGAATACTTAAGAAAACTATATGCTACTAAATTTGAAAACCTAAAAGAAATGGACGGGTATCTAAAGGCATGGGAACCACCAAAACTAAACCAAGAAGAGATTAACAGCTTAAACAGACCCCATAACACAAAAAAGAAATTGAAACAATAAAAAAAACCTCCCGACTAAAAAAACCCAGGACCAGATGGATTTACAGCAGAATTCTATCAGACATTTAAAGAAGATCTACATCCAATACTACTTAATTTATTCAAATTTAGTAGCATA
>NW_008355168.1:212445-213139 GCF_000622305.1 Nannospalax galili | reverse complement strand
AAACTAAACTACAAAAGTCTGTAGCCTTTCTATATACTAATAACAAGCAATCAGAGAAAGAGCACATGGAAACACTCCCCTTTACAATAGCTGAAAAAAAAAAATTATCTCGGAATAAACCCGACCAAAGACATTAAAAACCCCTACAATGAAAATTTTAAATCTTTAAAGAAAGAGATTGAGGAAGACATCACAAGATCGAAGGACCTCCCAAGCTCATGGATTGGAAGAATATGGTGACAATGACCATCCTACCAAAAGCCATTTATAGATCTAATGCAATGCCAATCAAAATCCCCATGGCGTTTTTCACAGAATTGGAAAAAAACATCCTAAGATTCATATGGAAGCACAAAAGACCTCAGATAGCCAAAGCAACCCTGAGCACTAAGAGCAATGCCAGGGGGATTATACCAGATTTTAAGCTGTATTACGGAGCTATAGTCATAAAAACATGGTACAGGCACAAAAATAGACCCATAGATCAATGGAACAAAACTGAAGACCCAAATATGAGCAAATGCAATTTCAGCCACCTGATATTTGACAAAGGGGCCAAGAAACATTTACTGGAGGAAAGACAGCATGTTCAGTAAATGGTGCTGGCAAAACTGGATCTGCACCTGTAGAAAAATGAAACTAAACCCCTACCTTTCACCTTGCACAAAAGTCAATTCCAAATGGATCAAAGACC
>NW_008355168.1:209979-212370 GCF_000622305.1 Nannospalax galili | reverse complement strand
GGATAATGAAAATGTGGTTCATATATACGATGGAGTTTTACTCAGCAGTAAAGAAAGATTAAATCATGATATTCGCAGGTAAATGGATGGAACTAGAAACTGTTATACTAAGTGAAGTGACACAGACACTCAGAAAAAAAGTCAACATATGTTCTCCCTCATATGTGGATCCTAGAACTAAACCCTAATAATCATGTATCCAGACATACTACAGGAACCAGGATGATGGAAATGAAACAGGGAGGTAAAGGAAAAGAAATAACCTCAAAGAGAACAGTAGGAAGCAGGTGTTAATAAGGGAGATATGGATAAAAATTGGGTTAGTTTAAGGGGGGTGGGGGAAGGGTATACAAGGAACCTAGGGGATAAAGAGAAAGAAGGAGCTCAAGAGAGGTAGGACCGTAGAAGGTTATTATTAAGGGAGAAAGAGGGCAAATGGGGCACCTTAACTGGGGAAACCATGATGGAGACGTGAGACAATGTGAGAGATAAGTAATGCCTAGGTAGTTTTAAAAACCAGAGGGAACCATATTACTCCAACAACCTACTGACAAATTATACATAGCAGATCAAGAAATATATGTCTAGGTAAGGTTTACTTGAGAATAACTGGTCTTTGCCCAAGAATTATCTACATGACACACAATAATTAAAAGTACCAGAATGGTGGAACTAACCTTCTTGGATGTTTAGCAGACATACTTTCAGGCCTATACTAATTTGGTCAGAGGGACATAAAGGACACTTTTTGCTCCTTGCCCTCCTAGGTCGACTAGTTCCAGGGGACTAGGAGCATCTCTCAAAATGTCCTGTAAGTGTGGTGGGTCAACTGTCCTCTTGATCAAGGAGGCCAAGGAGACCCCACCAGATGTACCTGAACCAGTGCTCAGTCTACAAAGAGGAGGGTCAACACAGAGGAATCATTTCCTCCCTGGTTCCTAGCGAAGTCAGTCATGGTCGAGTAGGACCTTTGACTTATCTTCACATAGGCAGAGCTAGTAAAAGAAAGGAGCCAGGGGCTCTTCCCAAGCCCATGTGACCCCTGAGGAACAGATCCTCAAATGCCCTTAAGAGTAAAAATAAATTCGTTTATCTGAACCAACTGTATGGCCTTAAACACCCAAAAGGAAAGTACAACCAAAGATTAAAGGGGCCAATATAATTTTCTAAGAGTCCATATGTATAGCTAAAGGCTACATAACAAGGAAGAATGCCAGATACGAGATACCTTCTTTTGAGTTGTTGGCCAGGGTGGCCCAAGGGACTCCCAGATAGTAAGCCAGCATAGAACTGGGAAAATGAACAGCAGACCCCAATCTTAGCTAAAGGAATATTAACAATTGATTGCTTCTGGATGAGGAACAGCTGACCTTCCTAAAACAAAGACCTCTAGATAGGCTGAGTAGATTCACCAGATGGACAAGTAGTGGGAAATGGCTAGGGGTGCCGACAACACAGTGGACAATAGCAGGGATAGCACAGTATAAGGGCTCTAGTGGGGGGAGGGAGGATATGGGAGGGTGCCATCTGGGAAGTGGGTGTATAGTTGAATAAGATGGTTTGGGATGTTCTGTGTGATACACACACACACACACACACACACACACAAATCAACAAAATTTTTAAAATGCATTATATTTGAGGAGGAAGCATAGAAAGTTACATCATGTTAATTAGTAGAGGTGACAAAACTTTACCATTGAAATCTACCCAATAACGTTATAGACATACACAGGCGCCAAGGATTCAAGTGCAACCAATTATGGCTAGTAATAATCAGATACACACAGATTAAAGATGCATGCACCAACATCTCAGTGTTACTCTAGAGAGGCTGACTAGATTCAGCAGATAGACAAGCACTGGTGAATGGCTGGGGGTGCCGGCAACATAGTAGACAGTAACAGGGATGACAGAATACATGGGCTCCAGTGGGGTGGGGGCAGGGGCTATGGGAGGTGCCATTTGGGAAGTGGGTATATAGATGAATAAGATTGTTTGGGATGTTCTATATCACACACAAAATCACACACACAAAAATCAACAAATTATAAAAAAATAAAAGACATTTGAGGAGGAAGCATAAAAATTTTCTTCATGTTAATTAGTAAAGGTGATAAACATTACCATTGAAATCTACCTGATGACTTCATATCCATACTCAGGTACCAAGGATCCACGTGTAACTGACTGTGACTAGTAATAATCAGATACACAGAGATTAAAGACACTTGTAAACATGTGTTAGTAGCATTAAAAATGTAGGAAACAGCAAATCTTAAAATGAAATGGAGATCTTCTTTAAAGGGTAAAAACCCATTCAATTTTATATCTTACAGGGTTTATACTGAGTTCAGTATTGTATAACTGTATTAATTTCATTGTGAACCT
>NW_008355168.1:202019-209945 GCF_000622305.1 Nannospalax galili | reverse complement strand
TGGGCATTGCACGACACGGGTGCACTTACATACATGCAGGCAATACACAGTGGTTATTAAATTTTAATAAATTAAAAAAAAACTTAAAAAAAAATAATAAGAATAAAATAAAAAAATGTTTTCCTGCCCCCCCTCAAAAGAGTGATAGTCTGGATATGGCTATTATAGGAAACCAGGGACCAATCAAGGGTAAGTCTGTTTCTGACTTTGATAAGGACGTATGTATGGTCAGAAAACTGTGAGAAAGATATAGGGTTTGGCTTGTTCACATTAAAATTTTATATTTTTTTATATTATTTTATGTATAGGAGTGTATTGCCTGCATGTATCTAAGTGCACCTGTGCTGTGCAATGCCTGCGGAGGTCAGAAGAGGGATTCCCTACTGCTGTTAGCTGCCATATGGGTGCTGGGAATTGAATGGGGTGGGCCATGATGCATGTGTGGATGTTAGAGGACAACTTGCATGAGTCAGTTCTCTCTTTCCACCATGCAGGTCCCAGGGATTCAACACAGGTCGTCAGGCTTAGCTGCAAATCCCTTTAACTGCTGAGCCATCTCACTGACCCATATTCACATTAATTTTGAGCCAAAATATTCAAAAGGGTAGAATGACAAATTAGGGTTCTGCATGTGATGCAATGCTAAGCCAAAAACAGCCCTTCCCTAGAGGTTTTCTGAGCTAGGCTTGTATATAAGAGACATTTCCTCTACTCTGGAGTCACTAAGGCAGGGCACTTCCAGTCAATGATCCCAATCATTGGAGACAATCTGCCTGATACAGGAGACCAGGTAACGATCTAAAAGGAGGCAGAGATGAGGGAGTCCAGGCAACACAGCAGTCCCCTCTGTGTTCCTCGGTTTCAGTTGTTCCATAATCAATTTTTGCCCAAAAATCCTACCTGGAAATTTCCAAAAACAAACAACTCAAGTTTTAAATAAGTTTCATTACAGTATGTTGCTATAATTGCTCTATTTTATTGCTCATTATTATTAATCTTTTATTGTACCTAATTTATGAATTAAATCTTACTATGGGTATGTATAGATAGTAAAAACATCAGTATATAGTGTCAGTACTACCCAAGATTTTAGGCATTGCTGGGCGTGGTGGCGCACGCCTTTAACCTCAGAGCTCGGGAGGCAGAGGCAGGAGGATCTCTGTGAGTTGGAGGCCAACCTGGTCTACATAGTGTTCCAGGCCAGCTGGAGCTACAGGGAGACCCTATCTCAAAAAGACCAAAGGGGGAAAAATAGGTTTCAGGAGGTCAGAGGGACTACACCAGTCAACCCATCCTATCATTCCTTATGGGCTGGGCTTCACATATGCACTACCAAAACACCTTCTTATTCAACGTTTTTCAGTCACTTGAAACCTTAGAACTGACCAACACAATTCATTAAATGCTAATTCATACTTTTATTTCCTTTACTAAGTAAATCTATCAAGAGCCAGAAAAGAACCAAAAATCTGACACACCTAATATTAGAAACAAACAAAAAGAAAGAAAAAAATTACAAAAATACAAATATCTTCTTAATTCCCTAGTGCCAAGGGTTAATTGGGGAGAGAACAGAAGTTTAAAAGAAAAATTAAACCAAAAAAAGAAAAAACATGAAAAGATGTTCGACACACTAATCATCAGGGAAATTAAAACCATAATGCATACAGGCTGGTGAGATGCCTGGTGACTCGAGTCAATCTCTAGGATCCATGTAAATATGGAAGAAGAGAATGTCTGTTCTCTCTCTTTCTCCCTACCCCCTCTTAAAAAGAAATCATAATGAAATACTATGACATACAAATCAGAATAGCTTTTTTAAAAATCAGTACAGCCTGATATTCCTTATCCAAAAGGACTGAGACCAAGAGTTTCTGGTTCTTTAGGACTTCAAATTTTTGCCTACACATGATTGGGTATCATAAGGATGAGACCCAAGTCTATACACAAAATTCATTTATGTATCATGCACACCCTGTACATACAATCTGAAAGTAATTTTATAGAATCTTTTTGGTGTGCCTGCATTTGGGCTAAATAGAAGATCAAGTGTGGAATTTTCTACTTGTGGAGTCATTCTGGTATATAAAAAGTTTCAGGTTTTAGATTTTAAATTAGATCTGTTCAACTTATGCTAAAAGCAATGAGCAAATGAAATCCTCATCCTGTGCTTTAAAAATGTAAAGCAGTAAAGTCACCAGGGAAGCATTCTTAACTCAGCAACATCCTTCACTGGGTATTTGCTCATGTGCAATGAAAGCTTAATGGGCCCTCAAAGATACCAGGTCCTAATCCTTAGCATCTGCATCTCTGAATGTTGAATAATATGAGGAAGGGGGAAAAGGTTCTTCCCAAATATGATGAAGGATTTTGAGATGAGGGGATAGTCCTGAATTGTCCAAGTAGCCAAGTAAGCCTTAAAAGACATCACAAGTGTCCTTAGAGAGGTGGAAGGATCTCAATCTCTCTCTCCCTCCCTCCTTCCTCTCTCTCTCTCACCCTGCCTTTCTTACACACACACACACACACACACACACACACACACACACACACAATATGAAGACTCAGGCAATAATTAATGATGCTGGACACAAGCTAGGGAATGCCCGGAGCCTTGAAAGCCTGCAGAGGGAGTATGTTCCTACCAGCACCTTGATTTCAATTCAGTAATACTGATTTCAAACTTCTACCCCTTTAAAATGTCAAAGAACAAATTGCCATCCAGTTTGGCAATTTGCTATAGCAGCTTCAGGAAATACACCTATGTTCACACTAAAACCTGTCTATGCATGTTTGCAGCAGCTTTATTTGCAATTATCAAAACTGAAACTATTCATAATGGGTCAATAAATTATCTTTATAATAGAATATTACTCAGCAATAAAAAGGAATAATATACTGAGATACAATATGAATGAATCTCAAATATACTATTTCAAATGAAAGAAACAAGACTCAAAGGCTATTTATGATTTTATTTATATGACAGTATAGCAAATGTAATACAAGAATAACACCTTCAGTGGTTTGCCAGAGTTGAGGTGGGAAGAGAGATTTAACTGCAAAAGAAAAGTATAAGGGAAATTTCTGGAATACACAGAATTTTCCTGCACTTTGAATGTGATGGTAGTAGCCCAACCCTATGCATAAACTATATGCAGAAATGTAGTACTGTACATAAATTTATTAATAAATTAGATAACTGAGCAAATAAATATGTCATATTATAGAAGTGGCTTTACCATCTTCCAGTTTTCATTTAAGGAGTTCATGTATGTACAATCACTTCTTTATTCAATAAACATTTAAAAGCCAAGCATGTGATGCTTTGTTCTTCATCAAAGCTACTAGTTCTATGAGTTTTATTCAAAACTGTCCTTGATATTCATTTAATAACCCTATTTTATCTAAACAGAGGGCAAGGAGTGGTAAGATTTTTCAACAATATACCATTCCCAATCTCATTCTTTCTTTTTTTTTTTTTTTAATTTTTTTGGTTTTTTTGCATCCTGCTACATGGCCCTAGCATTGCTATGCAGATCATGCTGGCCTAGAACTCATCATCCTCCTCTCCTGCCTTAGCCTCTTTGAGTGCTGACATTACAGGCATGTAATCTCATGCCTGGTCCCAATCTTGAAATACGCTGGCCCCTGCAACAGACTAGGTAAGTGTTGAAATTAGCATTAATCCATGCATAAAGGACATTCTGAGCAACATGACCTAAAAACAAACAAACAAAAAAACCTGGTTTATAATACTACATAAATTCACAAAGCTGAACCATCTCTCTCTCTCCCCCCCCATTCTTTTTTTTAAAAAAATTGTTTATTTTTATTTTATGTGTATGAGTGTTTATCTGCATGTATTTGAGTATACCATGTGCATGCAAAATGCCCAGAGGCCAGAAGAGGCTATCAGAGGCCCTGGAACTGGAGTTATGGATGGTTGTTAGCTGCCATGTGGGTACTGGGAATCAAACTTGGGTCTTCTGGAAGAACAACAGGTGTTCTTAAGTCTTAAGTTCTGAGTCATCTCTCTAGCTCCCCCTCCCTCCTCATCTTTTTCTTTCACAGTTCTCACAAACTCAGTCAGTAAAAATGCACAGAACAAAATTATCAAAAATATCTCCTTCCTAACTTGTTCAGAAATGTAATCTTCAATCTGCAGCCCAATTTTGTTAAAAAGTCTGTTTGTAAATCAGCTGCTTACAACTTGAACAAAATAACCTATTGTAAATGCTCTAAAAGTTGGTAAGTCTAAAAAAGTAATGAGCTAACTGCAAACTTGAAGGCTCAAGTTCAATCACCAAAACCCATGTGAAAAAAGCTAGGCATAACGGAGTATGTTTGCAATAACAAACTGGAGAGGTGGAGGCAGGCAGATCCCTGGGGCTCACTAGCCAGCTAGCCTAGCCTATTTGGCAAGTTTCAGGACAATGAGAAACTGACTCAAAAAGAAAAGATGGATGGCACCTGACGAATGACACTGAGGCTGGCCTCCACACACACCCACATATATTTATGAACCTGTACACATACACACGAAATTAAATGATTAAGATAAAACAAAACAAGTTAGACTCAGAATCTACACCTTAAAAGTCCTTAAGAAGTTAATGTATCTTCCTAGGTTTTAACACAACCTATAATACAAGTGAATGGATGATACAACCAATTCAGAAGTTCTAGTATTTACAAAGAACACCAAAGGAAGCATCTTTCTACCACTGAAGCAACCAAGAACTGGTTCTAAGTCAGGGGAGAATTAAAGAGAAATACTTCACACTTGGCAAGTCATTTAAGATTTGTATTATCCAGAACAGATTTTTTTTGTTCCATTTTTTTTTTAAATAAACCTTTGAAAACAGGAAACTGAGCCCAGTGTGCTGACTCACCTATGATCTCAGCTGAAGCAAGAGGCTCATAAGCTCAAGGCTAGCCTGTGCTACTTAAATTTTTGTCTCAAAAGTTAACCAATTAATTAAAAGAAGTAACACAAAATTGACTTAGTCATATGAAAATGAACCTTCTGGGGTTGGAAAGATAGCTCAGTAGGTTAAGAGCACTTACTGCTCTTGCCGAGGACCCGGGCTCACATGGATCATAATCCTCTAACTCTAATGAATATTGATGTCCTCTGGCCTCTATGGGAACTTGTACGCAGGTGGTACACAAAAACTCACACAGTCTCACACATATACACATAAATATAAATATTTTTAAAAATGGCGTTATTTCTTATTTTTATTTTACGTGTATGAGTGTACTGTCTTCATGTAGGTAAGAGGTCAGAAGAAGGGGCTGGATCTCCTAGAACTGGAGTTATAGATGGTTGTTAGCTACCAGGTGGGTGCTGGGAATTGAACCCGGGTCCTCTGCAAGAGCAGCCAGTGCTCTTAACCACTGAGCCATCTCTCGAGCCCCTATAAACAAATATGTTTTTTAAATGTACTTGAACAGGATTTGGGTCAAAGCTGAGGCTATCTCGCTGATCTCTTCTATCAGTTTCTTTAAGGATATTTCAAATTGGGAAAGAGTGACAGTCAAGGAAGAGCTATGGAGCAGACGTCATGATGGCCATTGCTACTTATAAACTGGACGTTCGTGCTACTACCTAAGATGCTTATTGAATATGGCCTATTGTTTTTCTATTCTCTTTTCCATTCAATCACTCCTGATATCATTTGTGAATTGCAGCTACTTTCCTGAACACAGATAGCTACCAATTTCCTCTAAATAGAAACAAAGTCATCTTAGAGAATACTTAGAGTGACCCTTCTCTTTTGTTTCAAAATTTATTTTATTTAATAATATATCATATTTCTTATTAAGTGCTAAATATATGTGGTGGTAAGTATGACATAAATACCGCGGGCAAAGAGTAAGTTAGGGATGAGGGATGGAGATATGGCTCAGTGGATAAACTTCTTGCTGCCTAAGCATGAGGGCCTAAGTTCAGATCCCCAGCACCCAGGTGAAAAATCAGGTACAGCAATTTGTATCCATAACGCACAGTTGGGGAAGTAGTGACAGGTGGATCCCAGGGGATTGCTGGCCAGTCCATCTAGATGAATTAGTGAGCTCCAAGTTTAGTGAGCGATCCTGTCTCAGAAACTAAGATGGACAACAATACATGAAAATAACCTGATCAATTTCTGGCCTCCATATGAGTATGCATGGACATGTGCATCCAAGAATACACTGAGAAGTATATACCCGTACACACACACCCCTCCCCCTACACACAAAGTATGGGAATTAGCAAGTAGAATGATATATGTCAGAGCTATTCAATGCCTGCTTATGAAGGTCAAAATTGATTTTCGAGATCAACGAGTCACCAAGGAGAGAAGTTTCTGGGCATGTCTATGAAGCATATTCTCAGTTAGGTTACTTGAGGTGGAAGGCCCATTCTAAACTGTAGGCAGCATCATCGCATGGGCTGAAGTGCTGGGATAAATAAAAAGAAGTGAGCTGAACACCACATTCATTACTCTGCTTCTGGACTGCAAAAGCAATATGATCAACTGCTGCATGCTAGTGAACACCATGCCTTCCCTGCCACGATGGACTGTAACTTCAAACTGTGAACCAAAATAAACCCTTGCTTCCTTAAGTTGCTTTTGCCAGGTATTTATCATAGCAATGAGAAAAGTAACTAATACATTCACCATGTGTTCAACACTGAGGAAAAAACAGGGATCTTTTTAAAAGCCCTCTTAGTTTGGCCTGGAAACACACCAATAATCTCAGCACCCAGGAGGCTAAGGCAGGAGGATTGAGAGTTTGAAACCAGCCTAGGCTACAATTTGAGATCCTGTCTCAAAACAAAAAAGCAAGCAAACAAAAGAACCCTCTTAGAATTTACATTCTACTGAGACAAAAATGAATGAAATATATGTCAGATGTCAATAAATAAAAAATACAAAAATAACACAGGAAATGGTAATAAGGACTTTCAGTATGGTGTTGAAACTGCATTTTATTCAGGCTGGTCAGAGAAGGAAGTGAGATTGATAAGCCATGCAAATATTACTTTGGAGTTACCAGCTCTCTGCATACGTAACATCTTATTCAGGAAGTCCTGTTTAGCATGCCCTGTTTCTTTTCCTATTGCATGTATGTAACCTGGATCTTGAAAAGAAATGAAATCTACAGACATACAAGGGCTGGAGAGACGGCTCAGCAGTTAAGAGCACACTGGTGGTTCTTGCTTAAGACCCAGTTTCAAATCCCAGGACCCACGTGGTGGCTAACAACCATCTGTAACTACAGTTCCAGAGGATCTGACTTCCTCTTCTGTCCTCCACAGGCACTGCAAAACATGGGTGCACTAACACATATGCAGGCAATACATTCATTAAATAAATAAATAAATTAATTAATTAATTAATTAATTAAAAATACACAGACATACAGAAATATGAGCTAAACTTACAATGGGATTTTAAGTTTTGCTCAATCCTGTATTAGGTAATTTTCTAATGTTGTAATAAAATATTTGGATAAGAGAAAGGATTTATTTTGGCTCACAGTTCAAGTGTACTGTGTACATATATACCATAATGGTGAGGAAGTCAGGTGATAGGAGTTTGAAGTGGTTGGTCACATTGCAATCAGTCAGAAAGCAAGGAGTGATGAATTAATGTGCTTAGCTCACTTTCTCCTTTTTATGCAATCCAGGATCTCAGCCCAGGGAATGCTGCCACCCACAGTGGGCATGCCTTCTCACCTCAATTAATCTAGTATCAAGATAAAGCCCCATAGAGGCCCATCTCCCAGGGGATTCTAGAGCTCATCAAGTTGACAATTGAGATTAATTATCAGATATACCAAGGGCGAAGAATAATATATAAGTAGGCATTCAAGAGATAGTGACTATCAGGGAAGGAAGCTGTTCCCCCTTCAGGGAAAGTAACATACAAA
>NW_008355168.1:201080-202001 GCF_000622305.1 Nannospalax galili | reverse complement strand
CACACACACACACACACACACACACACACACACACACACACACCCTCAGAGGTTGAGATGTTCCTAAAAACAACAAAGCAACAACAAAAGAATGCAAAGAAGTTTGGAGATGGAAGAGGAGAATAAGAACATCAAGAAATATATATATATATATTGGGGGAGCGTTCCTGAAGAGGTATTCATACTATCTAAAGCAGTTGTAAGCAAACTACAACCTTCAAGGCAAGTCCAGTCTATCACCTGACTGACTAAGTCCAGGTATACAGGAGCACTGCCACATTCATTTGTTCTCTTATCACCATGTCTGTTTGCTCTCTAAAACAAAGTGAGGTAGCTGCAATGAAGAAATGTAATTAAGGAAGTTTGCTAATAGGCTTATAGGCTATTAAAGACAGCTTAGACTTTTACTTTTCATACTTATTCTGAACAAGATAGCAAACAATTGAATGGTTTTAAGCAAAGCAGTAACAAAATCTTGTTCATTGTTCTAATAAGACAATTCTTGTATAGATGCAAGACAGGCAAAAGCAATAGAGATGTAAAGTCAAGAATCAGGCTGCAGAGATGGCTCAATGGTTTAGAGCACTGGCTGCTCTTGCAGATGACCCAGGTTTGAATCCGAACACCCACATGATAGCTAACAACCATCTGTAACTCCAGTTTCCAGGGATCTGCCACCTTCTTCTGTTCTCCGTGGCAATACGCAACACAGGTGTACTTACATAAATGTAGGCATAACACTCACACACATAAAATATAAATAACATTTTTTAAAAAAGAAATATGAGCCGGGCATGGCAGTGCAGGCCTTTAATCCCAGCACTTGGGAGGCAGACGCAGTGAGTTCAAGACCAGCCTGGTCTACACAGTGAGTTCCAGGACAGCTGGGGCTACAGGGAGACCCTGTCTCAAAAAGACCAA
>NW_008355168.1:172773-201016 GCF_000622305.1 Nannospalax galili | reverse complement strand
AGAGAGAGAGAGAGAGAGAGAGAGAGAGAGAGAGAGAGAGACTCAGTGCATCAATAGAAGAAAGAAGTGGATGGATTCAGAATACCAGAGAAGGTTTTGCAAACTTTCTGTGAAGGACCAGACCATAAATTCCAAGTCATATTGTCTGTTGCAACTACTCAATTCTTCTGTGTAGCATGAAAGAATAGACAATATAGAAAACAAGGGTAGTTGTACCCCAATAAAACTTTATGGACACTGAAATTTGAATTATATATAATTTTCACTTGTGCAAAAAACTTTTTCTAACCACCTAAAACAGTAAAACAACAGAAAAGATATTCTTATCTCAATGACTATACAAAAGAAAAGTAGGAACTAAATTTGGCTTGGAGGTAAAAATTTGTTAAACCCTGCTGTAGAGGTTAGAGCCTAAAGAATCCGCTCTTGTATTAGATGTGATGTATGAGAAAGAAATGTCAGACATACTATTATAATTTCTTCACTAAAATTTTCCAAAGTTATCCCATATACGATAGAAAGCAAACAATATCTGAACATAATTCTGTAATCAGCTATTGCAGGCCACCATTCTCAATCACCTACATCAACACTTCAGCCAAACTACAACACAAAAAAAAATCAATTAAGGGCAATCAATATACCAATGAAATGAACCACAGTTTTAGCTTGACATTAGGGGCTATGGCCTTTCTTAAAACATACACAAAGAGAAGTATCTCAAGGTACTAATTTTTAACTTTTATACATATGTGTGTGTGTGTTTATGTGGGTAACTAAATCAACAAATACACCTTAAATCTATTCTATGAAAAATTAACAGTAGGAGATAATCAGAATAAAATAAAAATTAAGTGAGGGAACAAAAGCAGAGAATATTAAGAAAACAGAAAAGGATAAAACAGGTCAGGAATGACAAGTGGTCAGATTATTATTTTTACTTACTCGTGTATGTGTGTGTGTGTGTGTGTGTGTGTGTGTGTGTTTGGGGGTACACATGCACATGTGTTCATGTGTGTGTGAAGGCAAGGGGTCAACATCAGGTCGCCATCAATCCCTCTACCTTATCTTTTGAGACTGGTTTCTCACTGAGCCTGGAGCTAGCTCTGGTTCAGCTAGACTGGCTGTCTAGCAAGCACCAGGAATTCTATTTCTACCTCCTCAGCACTAGGATCAAACTTGGGTCTTCATGCTTGCACATGTACTTTATCCACTGAGCCATCTTCCCAGCCAGATTATTTCTTAAAGGAAGAAACCCAGGTGTTATACAATTATGAAAAACTTCATATATAAGAAAGATAGGAACTAAAGCTGAAACTGGAGCTGTGTGTGATCCAATAAAATGCTTTGGTGTATGCAGAGCAGCATCCTCTTCAGTGATATTCTACTCCAACTAGCTCACAATCCAGACGTTCACACAAGAATTTAAAAATGGCAAATTTCTTCAATAATATACAAAATCCTATAGATACGCTTTTCTAATAAAAAAAGACAGGCTCTTTTCTCGAGTTAATTCCTTTAGACAATGCATCACAAATGCAAACACTCATTCCCATTACCTGTGAAGAAGCCATACTGCAAGACATTAGAGTCCAGAAAAAGCTCAACAGCAAAGCTTCTTAAAGTCTTAAGGACAGTAAAAGTAAGATTAGACAAATAAACTCAGATAGTGAACTTAAACCAGTACAACGATGGGAATTCCTCAATCAGAACAGTATATTTAAGTAAACACTGTTTGCTAATTTCATTTTGCCTTGGAATTGTTTTCTAGGCACATACTCAGAAACTAAGTGCCAAGTAAACAATGTGAGAATCACAACTCTCTTCTACTTTCTTTTAAAATTAGCATTAAAAGTGGCAATATGAAAATTAAAAGCAAAGTTCAAAGATTAATTAAATCTTTTACTTGTAACAAAAATATATACAAGTTTCTTTTTCACAATATACAGCTTGCTATATAACCCAGGCTAGCCTTGGGAATCCTTCTGCCTCAGCCTCCAAATGCTAGGATTGCAGGCCTGTACCACCATACTCAGCCCTGGTTTCTCAACTAAAAGCTATACATATTAATACATATGAGCATGGTGGTACAAGCCTGCAATCCTAACATTATGTGGCTGAGGCACAAGGATCTCAAGATTGGTCTGGGTTACATACCAAGTTCTAAGCCAGCGTGAACTACAAGGTGAGACCCTGGCTCAAAAAACAAAACAAACTGAAAAACCAGTATCCTCACAAAATATTTTAAATATCTATGTAATACATAAAACAGGGGAGCTGGAGGTATAACTCAGTGAAACAGAACTTGCCTAGTAGAGGAAGCACAGATAAGACTGGTGGGACCTACAGGGGAAGTGGACAACAGCACAGTAAGAGTGGAAACACCAAAGTCTTGTTCTAAAAGGATGATGGAGTCAAGAGAGCTATGTAAGAGTAGATACGGTAGTACAGGCCTGCAGTCCTAGCATTATTTCATAGTTCTGTTATGAAAGACTATGGAAGAAATTTTTGTTCAAGGGTAAAAATTAAAGGTCAAAACTTTATCCTCAACTGGAGAAAAAAATTGTACATGCCTTCACATTTTTAAGGATATGAAAGTGATCTGATGAGCAAACAGCTGTTCAAGATATATTTTACAACTCACTAAGCTATCAAACAATTTTGGATCACTTTAGAGTGTCAAAAAAAATGCAGCATTACATACATTCTTGTTTTCCCCAAGTTAATTCTTTTTTATCATCAGTATCTCTTTAGTAGTTGAAAACTCTTGGCATTATTTGGATACTTAACAGAGACTATTAGCTTTAGGTAAGCATATATAAAAATAAAAATGAGGGGCTCAAGAAATGGTTCAGCAGTTATCAACACTTGCTGGACAATCATGAGAACCACAATTCTGATCTCAATACTTCACAAATACCTGTAACTCCAGTTCCATGGGATCTGGTGCCCTTTTCTGGCTTCTGTGGGCACCCACATACTCACAAAATAATGCGTGCACATGTCCACATGCACACACACATACACTCTAAAATAATAAATAAATAAAAATAAAAAAGTCTGTTGTGAAAATAAGAACTTGAGAGAGAACCTTACTGCTGACTCAATGAAGGACAGGTTCTCTACTTCTACCTCCTGACAACAAAATAAACTCCACAAATTCAAAGTTTTAATCCCTAGCAAATGGGCTGTTGCTCAGTGGTCAAGTATTTGCCTAACATGCTCAAAGCCCTAAGTTTGAGTCTCAACACCCTAAAAGGTAACAGACTCTGCAAGGGATATAGCTCAATGGTAGAGTGCTTGCTACCTAATACTGGGACGGAGAGGAAAAAAAAGAAACCTGGGAAGGCCAAAGCAAGAATCTCTAACACTTTCCAGTCAGTCAGGTAGAAAGACAAGTGCTAAGAAGGTAAAAGTTTGGGACACTTATTCAACAAATATTTCAAACTCCACCATGAGCCTGATCCCTTGATGGACATAACACAACAAAACAAAACAAAAGGTACCACCTTTGCCATTAATCCTAGTAGGATAGGCAAATAAAATGCCAGATTATCAACTGGGCACAGTTGAGAATGCCTACAGTCCCAGCTATTCAAGAGGCTGAGGCAAGGAGGATCAGAGGCAGAAGAATCAGGGGCTACAGGTCAGACTAAGCAATTAATGAGACCCTGCTTCTTTAAAAACATATAATACAGGAAGGAGTATCAAAACAAAAGTATGCCTAATGTGCCAACAGTATGTGCACTTCTTTATTTAAAAAAAAAAAAAGTTGGACAAGCTGTGGTGGCACACTCTTACAATCCTAACACACAGGAAGCTGAAGCAGAAGGATCCTAAGTTCCAAGCCCACTAGGCTACATAGCAAGTTCAAAGCCAGGCTCAGCTATGTAAGATCCTGTCTCAAAAAAAAAAAAAAAATTCAGCTGGGCATGTTGGCGCACACCTTTAATTCTAGCACTTGGGAGGCAGAGGTAGGTGAATCTCTGTGAATTCGAGGCTAGCCTGGTGTACATAGTGAGATCCAGGCCCGCTGGAGCTACAGGGAGACCCTGTCTCAAAAAGACAAAAAAAAAAAAAAAAAAAAAAAAATCATTTCACCAAGGTAGCAGATAAGTCAATAAGTGAATGAGGCTTAAAAGAGCAGTGGTGGCACAAACCTTTAATCCTAGTACTCAGGAAGGTAAGGCAAGTGGATCTCTAAGATCAAGGCCAGCATGGTCCATGAAATGGTCAAACTGACTCCATTTCACTGGAGCTGACTTGTGCTCACCCTGTCTGTGTTTCTGCCCAGTCACTCCCCCGCTCTCACTAACTGGAGCCAAGCACAACAGTCCCATGAAGGCTACACCTGCAGTTTCAGGGAGCAGTTCTGAGAAAATTCTGAGAAAATTGTTTTTCCTAACCAAAACTTAAGAAACTCTTTGTTAACTGACCTGGACCCTGGTCTGGATCTGATGTAACTATGGCTGTTGACTTTGCCCCTGGCATGATGTACTTGTGGTTTTAGACTTTATAAAGCCTGCTCTGCTTCTCCTTCTTGACCGCTAACTAATTATTAAAAGGACTCTTAATTTGACCATCACTGTGTGGTATTCCTCTGTGCCTCATGCTATTACAGTATACAGAGCAAGTTCCAAGCTAGCTGGGGCTACTGGGAGACCTTGTCTCAAAAAGACGAGAGAGAGAGAGAGAGAGAGAGAGAGAGAGAGAGAGAGAGAGAGAGAGGTACAGCAGTCCCTTAGTACCCACCAAGAATTAGTTCCAGCACCCCCCAAGGATAAAAAAATCTAGGGATGCTCAAAAGTTTCATATAATATATAGCATTCACATTTAACCTGTGTACATTCTCTCACTATACGTTAAATCATCTCTAAATTACTTATATACCTAATATAATGCAAATGCTATGTAAATAGCTATATCATTTAGGAAATGACGAGAAAAAAAATCTACATGTTTAGTATAGCTTCAAGGTATTTATTTCAATCTGCAGCTGACTGAATATGCAGATGTGGAACCTGATAATACAAAGTTAACTGATTATATTTCTGGGCTATCATCATTTGTATTGGGGGTGAGGAATCTAAAAGAAAGTTAAGAGACTGGTGCCTACATGTAACTACAATATCCTAGAAATCTAAAAGGTACTTGAAAACTACTGGACTTAAGTGTAGGATATTTTGCAGAGCACACTCAGCCAAAAATACTGGGTAAGTTCTAGAACTCTAGAGCGGAAGTTATAGGAAAGTCCATAAGGACAAAGGTCTTTACCCAATGTAGCTCACTGCCCAATGTCCAGCACTCACACTACTTTCATGTATCATTTTCATGACCACAGAGTTACTGAATGAAAGGAACCTACCTTGAAAGATAATTATGTAAATCCAGAAAAAGATGAGGGCCTGAACCCAGGTAATGGGAGAAAGGACAGGAAGCATAAGCTAGACCTGATGAGCAGCAATGACTTCATAGTTTTTGCTCATCTGTACTCAATATGACCTTCCCCTTCTACTAATGCATCTCACAGACTGCTAGGGTTTAGGACATACCACCGAAAACATGACTGTAGGCGAGCAGACTATGCCTCCCCAAAATAGACTTCTTTGGCATATTTTGAGTTTGTTATTTTGAGAAACTGCAGACCCTGGAGTAGTTATGAAAAGCTGTCCTTTTATGAAAAGACATTTACATTTTGGAAAAAAATTCACCCCCTGTAACTCTCAGCAGGATGGCCCCCTTCAGATGATTGTTGTTACCTGAGAAACTTTTCATCTACACAGCAGGACTATCCAAGCTCACCTGATGGTTTGGTCATGGAAATCTTTCTTCACCAGTTACCAGAGACTCTGGTCCTTATTGTTTCTGCAGTTCAAAACAATAATTGTTTTTGTTTTGTGTGTGTATGTGTGGACTGTGCATGTGTCCATGCTGGTGTTCATGTGGCTTCATGTGTACATGTGTGCATGTGAAGGCCAGAGGGTCACCACTGGGTGTTTTCTTCTATTGCTCTCCACCTTATTTTTTCAGGCAAGGTCTTTCATTGAACCTGGATTTGGCTAGGCTGCCTGGCCATGAAATTCAAGGATTCTCCTTGACCTTTTAAATCTAAGAAACAAATGATGTCAAATAATTTATGTGTGATGTCAAATAATTTATGTCAAATAATTCAGTGTGAGTGAGGGACAGCTGATCTTTAAGGGAGTGACTCTAGATAGGCTAACAAGACCCAGTGGATGAACTTACTTTAAGGGACATCTGAGTACAGGAACTTGACTCAATAAGCCTTATACAATGCATGAAATCCAGCGGGGGGGAGGGTGTATTGGAAGGTGAGGATGGGGGAGAGTGTGTAAAGATGATTAAGATGTTTTATATGAAATACAAAAATTCAAGCTGAGTATGGTGGTGCACACTTTTAATCCCAGCACTTGGGAGGCAGGTGGATATCTTATGAGTTCAAGGCCAGCTTGGTCATCTACATAGTGAGTTCCAAGCCAGCTGAGGCTACAAGGAGACCCTGTCTCAAAAAAGGCAGAAAGAAAAGGGAAGGACGGAAGGAAGGACAGAAGGAAGGAAGGACCAATCAACCAACCAAGCAAACATACAACAGATGGATGGATGGATGGATGAAAGAAAGAAAGAAAGAAAGGAAGGAAGGAAGGAAGGAAGGAAGGAAAGAGACAGAGAGAAAGAGGTGAGAGAGAAAGAGGAGAGAAAGAGAAAGAGAGAAAGAGAAAAAAGAAATACAAAATTTCAAGAAAAAGTATAGAAAAAAATAATTGAGGAAAAAAGTAAATTTTCAAGTACTGAGCCTTAAATCCATAGAACTATAAAATCTGTATTCCATTAAGCATTTATGCCATGCTAACGGTGTTGTATTTTGAGGCCCCTTTATATCCTGTTTCCTCAGCAGAACCACTCTCTTCCTTCCCACCCTACCCAATGGCTTCCTATAACTTCTTTCTGTGGCTTTTCCCACCCATCCTCAGCTTCCATAGCACTGTCTGACCCCACTGGAGCTCTTTATCACTGTATACTAATTACAGACTTAACCTTCTCCCCACCTCCTCCTCCTAAGACCTCATAGAAATTACCCTGTGCTGGCACCTAGAAAATGCTCGATAAATATTTGCAAAGCAAACAGGCAATATGCTCGATAAATAAGGATACAAATAGGAACACCGTCCTATCAAGGTGTAGTAGTGTGCACCTGTAATGACAGCACTTGCAAGCAGGAAGAGTGCCATGAGTCTGAGGTCAACCTAAGCTATAGTGAGATGCTGTCTCAGAAAATCAAAGAGAAAGGAGAAAAGCAAGAGGAGGGAAAAGCGGAAAGAAGGGGAGAGAAGAGAGAAGGGGAGCGGAAGAAAGGAGACGGGAGAGGAGGAGAGGAGAAGAAGAGGGGAGGGAGGAAAGGACAGGACAGGACAAGACAGCAAAGGACAGATTAAAAAGCCTAAATTCAAGACAGCCTGAGAGGGCCTGCCTGAAAGTGCCTGAACTGGCTTCCACCTAGTGTAGGGACTCAGAACTCAGCAGACCACCTGCGAGTGCAAGAATCAGGCCTCTCCTTAGCAAGGGGGCAAATTGTGCACCAAGTACCTGCTACTAGGGGTCCAAACTTTAGAAGGAAGCCTGAGTGTACCTGACTAGAGCCTGTCTTGAGCCTCTGTGGGAGCTCCTGAGTAGCTGATATGAAGCCATTAGTTCTCTCCAAAATAAAATCTGATAGAACCTGAAAGACCAATACTCAATAAGAAAACAACTAAGACACACCAATAATACAAACAGAATCAGACTTCAACTCAAAGGAAGGCTTGAGTTTCACAGCAGAATCACAAACAACAAAAGAAATCTACATGCCAAAATCGGAAGGAAAACTAAAACAGCATGTTGCCACCAAACTCCAACAGTCCAAAGGACAGTTCTCCAAAGAGAACCTTCTAGAGATAACCCAGGACACAGGACATAAAAGAATAATCATAAACATGACCAAGGAATTCAACAAACTTAAAGAACACAAAAACAAACAAATCAAAGAACTAAAAGATAACAGGGATAAACTTTTGACTGAATTCACAAAAGAGAGAGAAATATGGAAGAAAACTCAGGCTGAAATGAAGGAAGTGAAACACTCAATAAGCCAATTTGAAATAACAGGAGAAAATCTCACTGATAGAATGAATGAAATGGAAAACAGAATATCAACACTAGAGGATAAAGTTGAAGAATTGGACTACTCAAGCAAAGATTAAGAAAAAATGTTAAAAATACAGGACTGGAATATGCAGGAGATGGGGAACACCATGAAAAGACCAAATCTATGTATCATAGGCATAGAGAGAGAGGAAGTTCAGGTTAATGGTACTGACCAGATCTTAAAAAGGATTGTAAAAGAGAACTTTCCAAAATTAAGGAAAGACATCCCCATACAATACAAGAAGCTCATAGAACACCAAATAGATAGGACCAGAAAAGAAACTCCCCAGGGCAAATCATAGTAAAAACACTAAATGTACAGAACAAAGAGAGAAAGTTACTGAAAGCTGCAAAAGAAAAACAACTCACATATAAAGGAAAACCCATCAGAATTACAACTGACTTATCAATCCAAACTATAAAAGGCAGAAAAGCCTGGACCAACATATTTCCACTTCTAAATGACCACAGATGCCAAACCAGAATACTTTACCCAGCAAAAATGTCTATTATAGTTGAAGGGGAAAGAAAAATCTTCCACAACACAAATAGACTGAAAGAATACATGTCCACAAAACCTGCCCTTGAAAGAATACTTGCAATGCATAGAACAGAGAAAGGAACAACTATACCCCAGGGGCAACAGAAAGGAACTACATGAAGGTATAATTACGGAAACACAAAATTAGACAAAGAATGCAAACAGTAATCAAAATGATGACAACCAATACATATCTTTCAATAATAACTTTAAACATCAATGAACTGAACTCCCTAGTCAAAAAACACAGGCTAGTTGAATGGATTGAGAAACAAAATCCATCTTTTTTGTTGTCTTCAAGAAACCCATCTCACTTTCAAGGACAAGCACTACCTTAAGGTAAAAGGATGGAAAAAGAGTATTTCAAACAAATGACACTAAAAAACAAGCAGGAGTTGCAATTCTAACATCTGATAAAAACAGACTTCAAACTAAAACTAATCAGAAGAGATAAAGAGGGTCACTTCATTCTGATCAAAGGAAAAATTGACCAAGAAGATATTACAATTATGAACATATATGCTCCAAACTCTGGTGCACCCAATTCATAAAAACAACACTACAGGATTAACCCCAACTCAGTAATAGTAGGGGATATCAATACCACATTGTATCCATTAGACAGGCCAACTGGACAAAGAATAAACAGAATCATCTGAATTAAATGAAACAATACATCAAATGGACCTAACAGACATCTTTCAAATATTCCACCCCAAGCACCAAAGAATATACTTTCTATTCAGCATCCCATGGAGCTTTCTCAAAAACTGACCACATACTGGGGCACAAAATAAACCTCAAAAAATACAAAAAAAAAAATGGAAATAATTCCATGCATTCTATCAGACCACAATGGAACAAAGCTTAAAATCAACACTGGAAGAAGCCCTAGTCATTACATGAACTCATGGAGATTAAACAACACACTCCTGAACGATGAGTGGGTCAGAGGAAAAATTAAGAAAGAAATAAAGGTATTCTTAGAATTCAACAAAAATGACAATACAACACAACAAAACTGCTGGGACACTTTAAAGGCAGTCTTAAGAGGGAACTTATAGCTATAAGTGCCTACATTTAAAAAAATCAGAAACAGGGCCGGGTGTGGTGGCACACGCCTTTAATCCCAGCACTTGGGAGGCAGAGGCAGGTGGGTCTCTGTGAGTTCAAGGCCAGCCTGGTCTACATAGTGAGTTCCAGGACAGCTGGGGCTACAGGGAGACCCTGTCTCAAAAAGACCATTAAAAAAAAAAAATCAGAAACAGCACAAATGAAATAAATGATTTAACACTGCAACTCAAGACTCTGGAAAGGTAAGAACAAATGAAATCCAAAACCAGCAGACTAGAAGAAATAACAAATTTTAGAGTGAACACAATGAAATAGAAACAAAGAAAATACAAGGAATCGATGAATCAAAGACCTGGTTTGTTGAAAAGCTAAACAGGATAGACAGACCCTTAGCCCAGTTAACGAAAAGAGCAAGGAACTCCAAATCAACAAAATCAGAGATGATGGGAGAAACATCACAACTGACACCAAAAAGATCCAGAACATTATAAGGGAATACTTTAAAAACCTATACTCTATTAAATTTGAAAACCTAACCTAAATGGATGGGTATCTAAAATCATGGGACCCACCAAAGTTAAACCAAGAAGAGCTCAACAGTTTAAACAGACCCATGACATATAAGGAAACTGAAACAATAAAATAAAATCTCCCAACTAAAAAAGGCCCAAGCCCAGATGGGTTTACAACAGAATTCTACCAGGCATTTAAAGACCTCCAACCAATATTATTTAAATTATTCAAAATGACAGAAAAAGGGAGAACTCAAAAATCCCTTCTATGAAGCCAGTATAACCAAGACACAATCAAAAAACTATAGACCCATATCCTCAATGAACATAGATGCCAAAATTCTCAACAAAATAATTTCAAAGTGCATACAGATGTACATCAAAAAGATCATTCACCATGATCAAGTAGGCTTTATTCTAGAGATGCAGGGATGGTTCAATATACCTAACTCAATAAACGTCATCAATCATATAAATGGACCCAAAGACAAAAACCACATCATCATCTCAATAGATGCGGAAAATGCTTTCAACAAAATTCAGCATGCATTATGATAAAAGTTCTAAAGGGAATTGGACTGGAGGGAAAATACTTCAATATAATTAATGCGATATACAACAAACCCACAGCCAGCATCATTCTAAATGGAAAAAAGCTGGAAGAATTCCCATTAAAATCCAGAACCAAAATCAGGAACCAGACAAGGATGTCAACTATCTCCACTCCTTTTCAATATAGTGCTTGAAACTCTTGCTAGACCAGTAAGACAGGAGAAGGAAATTAAAGGAGTACTAATTGGAAAAGAGGTCAAATTATCACTTTGTGCAAATGATATGGTACTATACCTAGGAGATCCCAACAATTCCACCAGAAAACTCCTAGAACTGATCATCACTTTCAGTAAAGTGGCAGTTTAAAAAATTAATCTACAAAAATCAGTAGCCTTTCTAAATACCAATAACAAGCAACTGAAGAGTTCAGGGAAACCCTCCCATTCACAATAGCCACCAAAAAACAAAAAAAAAAAAAAAAAAAAACAAAAAAATCTTAGAAGAAACCTAACCAAAGACGTCAAAGATCTTTACAACAAAAATTTTAAATCTTTAAAGAAAGAGATTGAGGACGACCCCAGAAGATGGATGGACCTCTCATGTTCATATATTAGAAGAATTGATGGGTTGGAAGAATTGATATTGTGAAAATGACCAAAAGCAATATATAGATTCAATGCAATCCCAATCAAAATCCCCATGACATACTTCACAGCATTAGAAAACCATCCTTAAATTCATATGGAAGCACAAAAAGACCTGGATAGCCAAAGCAACCCTGAGCACAAAGAGCAATGCTGGGGGACTACTATACCAGATCTCAAAGAATACTACAGAGCTATAGTCATAAAAACAGCATGGTACTGTCACAAAAACAGACACATAGATCAATGGAACATCAATGAAGACCCAAATCCAAGTACACGCAATTTCAGCCACCTGATATTTGACAAAGGTGCCAAGAAGACACAATGAAGGAAACACAGCATCTTCAACAAATGGTTCTGGCAACACTGGATTTCCACCTGTAGAAGAATGAAACTAGATCCTTATCTTTCACTTTGCACAAAAGTCAACTCCAAATGGATCAAAGACCTCAAATGTAAAACTTGAAACTCTGAAATTATTAGAAGAAAACACTGGCAGTAACCTGTAAGATAATAGGTGTAGGAAAGGACTTTCTAAATCACACACCAGTTGCTCAGTAATTAAGGTCAACAATCAACAAGTGGGACCTCATTAAATTAAAAAGCCTCTATACAGTAACAGGAACAATCAGGAAAGTGAAGAGAAAACTCACAGAGTCGGAAAAAATCTTCACCAGTGACACATCTGACAGAGTTTTAACATCCAGAATATATAAAGAACTCAAAAATCAAAGAACCAAGAAAACAAATGACCCAATTAAAAGATGAGCTAAAGATCTAAATAGAGAGTTCTCAAAGGATGAAATAAAGATGGCTAAGAAACATCTTAAGAAGTGTTCACCATCGTTAGTAATTAGGGAAATGCAAATTAAAACTATCTTAAGATTTCACCTTACCCCAGTCAGACTGGTTAAAATCAAAAGAACAAAGGATACCAAATGCTGGCGAGGATGTGGAGAAAGGGGAACGCTCATTCACTTCTGACAAGATTGCAAACTCATACAACTTCTATATAAAGTAGTGTGGAGAACTCAAAAAAATAAAAATGAACCTACCATATGACCCAGTTATACCACTCCTTGGTATATGCCCAAAGGATTCATCCTATTGCAGAGACACCTGTACAACCATGTTTGCTGCTGCTCTTTTCTTTTCACAATAGCTAAGAGATGGAAGCAACCTAGTGCCCCTCAACTGACGAGTGGTTAACGAAAATGTAGTACATTTACACAATGGAGTTCTACTGAACAGTAAAGAAGACGAAATAAAAAAAATTGCAGGTAAATGGATGGATCTAGAATTTGTTATACTAACTGAAGTAACACAGGCTCAGAAAAATAAAAGATGCATGTTTTCCCTCATTTGTGGATCCTAATACCAAATCCTATGAGTACATACCCTGATGTTACTAGAGGAACCAGGAATATGGAAGGGAACCAAGGAGGTAAAGGGAAAGAAGGAACTTGAGAGAGAATAGTACGCGAAAGGCATTACTACGGAAGAAACATGCAAAAGGGGGGTAAAGGAGAAGGGGAAAGGAGGGCTATACAAAGAATTATGGGAACAAAGGGAAAAAAAATTCTCCTGATATGCAGATTAAAAAACAAAAAGCCTTAAGCACAAAAGGAACTCTATGGAGATGGAAGAAAGCCCTACCACTCCTTCCAGAGCCATATGGCTGTTAAATGAAAATCCCAGTGCCAGATGTGGGTTGCCCCCACCATGAACTGTTGGTCAGAGGGGGCCTAGAGGTCCCCAAAACAATAAAGGTCATTGCCAATAGTGTTGGTTGTACACCGGAAATGGACGGTAAAACCTCATTGCTGAAGACACCTCATAATGTGAGCGTGGGAGAGGGAGAAATCAGGCTTGGACTAAGCTGGAAACTCCCTGCCACTGGATGGGTGACTTTCATGGTGTCAGAACGCAATGTACAGATGGCAGGGGGAGAATTGTACCCTATAATTCTGCTCAGTGACGGACCCCACATGCTGTACTATCAACATACCAAACAAGATGTTCCAGTTGGTGCAATAGTAGAGTGTCTAGTATATGTACAACTAGTAAATTTTTGATGGGACACAATGCCTGCTCCTAGGGGTGGAACACAGATCTGGTACTGTAGACCAGTTCAACCCCTTGTGGCAGGGAGGATATAGGCCCCAGCGGGGAATCCACTGTAATTATTTTGTTAGATGGATGTGATGCACCTGCTAAAGTACCATTCAAGCATTTGTGTTTACGCCCATAGGTTAAATTATAATAGCCTCTCTTTGGACTAAAAAAAAGCCTAAATTCACTGACAGTACATAGGGTAAAACAACGTATGGTTAAAAAAAGAATTTTTTTTTAAAGGGACCTAATAGAGGGTGAACAGGGTATTAGGTGTAAACAGCAGCTGGGATGGAGATGAGGTTAATCAAAAGTGATATTTAAAAGCTATGAGAAAAGAGTGGGGACAGCTTAGAACAGCCATACAAATGAGGTAGGGAATTAAAGTCAAAGTTCCCATGTTAAGCATTAGTCAACAGGAAATGCCTCTTTCTATAGAAAGGAAATTAGGAAACCAACTGGAAAGAAAGTAACAAATCCTACCTGGGTCATTATGAATGTGAAATACCAGAAGTAACACACTTCTCAGTGGGATATACAAGTCCAGAACCCAGAAAAGGACTCAAGAGGCATCAGTACAGAAGTCAAATCTAGAGAGAACTCAGGAAGGTGTAAACAGTAATAGAACTTTGGATACCAGCATATAAGATACATGTATAAGATAAAATGCCAGAAATTACCAGAAAGACAGAAGAGGGATAAAAATTCTTAGAAAAGAATTATCCCAGAGGTCAAGGTCGGAAAGAATGGTCAACAGGCACAAATTGCCACTGAGAAGTCTATCAGCAACAGCAATTTAAAGCCAGGTGTGGTAGCACCTACCTGTAATCCCAGTACTTTGGAAACAGAACCAAGAGCAAGAGTTCAAAGCTAGACCAGGATATAAAACACACCCCCTTATCTCTAGCCCCTTAAAACGCAATTTAAAATAGTATCTAGGGGCAAAAGACAGATTGCTTTTGGATCTGGAATGAATCTGTAGAGACCTTTATTTAAAGAAGCATACTCTTCTAAGGTTTTTTTAAATTTTTACTTTATGTGTTTTGTCTCCATGTATGTAAGTGCACCATGTGGGTGTATGGTGTCCCCTGAGATCAGAAGATGGTACTGGGTCCCCTGGAAATGGAGTTACAGAGGGTTGTAAGTTGCCATATGCATGCTAGGAACTGAAGAGCAGCATGTGCTCTTAACTTGAGTCATCTCTCCAGCTCCAAATACACAGACTTTTTACAAGAAACTTGAAGGTAAAAGGAACAAGACAGTACAGTTTTTACTCTGACAGAAGAGACTTAGGCATGCAAAAAGCGAAGAAGTAAAGGAGAGAAAACCGGCCCAAAAGACTAGGGAATATTCTTGCTGGAACAAGTCCTTGAGGCAGACAAGAGGAAGATTCTCCACATAGACTGGCCTCTGACATTTCTCTTAGTGCCTTCTAGAAGATAGCAAGGGGGTTGAAGTAAGAATGAGAGGAATATAAACTGAGCTTATGTAGATGGATACACTGGATTCTCTCTATGAAGACGCAAATGAGATTGTGTACTGGAAAACCCAAGGGGTTGAAGGAGACTGCAGAGACACAACCTCAAACAGATGACAAAGTTCAGAAATTTGTGAATGGAACCCTACCACATGGCTGAGTGACCTCTAAGATAAAAAATAGTCCTATACAAGAGCAGGAAGAATTACTTGCTTTAACTTTCAAACTAAGGATTTTCCAACAGAATGCAGGAGTACAAGAATAATGGAAGACAACTCATAAAACCTTGTAATTAGAACTGCATTAGAGGGCTGGTGAGATGACTCATTGGGTAAAAGTACTTGCTGTCAAGCATGTAGGATCCACATGGTACAAGGAGAGAACTAGACTCCCACAAGTTATTCTCTGACCTCCACATGCATGCATACACTAAAAAAAAACTAAGAAAAAAAAAAAAAAACTAAGAAAAAAAAAAGCATTAGCATCAGAATCATGAAAATCTCCAAGCTATATACAGTGAGACCTTGTCTCAAAAAGAAAATGAGTAAACAAGAAAATGGTGAAAGGGGATCTAAAACGCTATTATCAGATATTTAAAGCCACCCTAAATAATACTTGAAAACTATGGATGTACAGCATTGCACTCAAAGTATAAACATATTATATTCCTAAGAGTTGTTCTTATTGTAGATTATAAAAAACTCTGGAGTTAAATGCTTCACTGTAGCCAAAGACTAAGAAAAACAACCTATACTTTATTAAACTGAAATAATTACAAACCAATACACAGAAGAAGTTCTCCAGGTCAACTGTACTTCATGAAACACAGGTCTGATAATACTTCTATACATATGGACTCTACCTGCTCTGCACAAAAGGTAAACACACAGGAGTCAACAGCAAAATCTTTCACAATCTACTTCATGCTTTCCATTACCTGATTTGTTGTCTGCTGCTTTACTAGATGGTTTACTGGTAATATTACAAATTTCTCAGGATTCTCCAAAATACTAAGTATACACAATGAATGCTAAACTACACACTTTTTTTTTTTTAACACAGGCTCTTGCTATGTAACCAAGCTAGCCTGAAACTCAAGATCCTCCTGCCTCAGCCTCCCTAGTACTAGGATTTAACAGGACTGTGTCACCATGTCCAGCTTTAGACTTACAATCTTGAACTCATATGCAATGCCTTTGATTTAAAAGAAAGTCACTCATTAGGGCTCGAGAGATGGCTCAGTGAGTAATTTGCTTGCCATGAAAGCATAGGGCTTAAGTTCAGATCCCTAGCACCCATCTAAAAAAAATTTTTTTTTTAAAGCTGAATGTGTTGGGGCTGGAGAGATGGCTCAGTGGTCAAGAACACTGACTGTTCTTGCAGAAGACCTGGGTTCAAATCTTGATTCCCAGCACCACAAAAATAAATAAATGAATGAATGAATAAATAAATAAATAAATAAATAAATAAATAAATAAATAAATAAAAGCTGAATGTGGGAGCACATGCCTGTAATTCCAGCACTGGGAGGATTCTTGGAGCTTGCTGGTCAACTAGTCTAACCAATCATTGAGATTCAGGTTCAGTAAGAGACCTTGTCTCAAAAAATAAGGTAGAGTGTTAGATAAAGACAACCAATATTGAGCTCTGGCCTCCAAACACATACATATGGGTATACACTAACACACACACGCACACATACATAAGCATGAGTACACTACACACATACACACACACACACACAAAATAAATTACTCTATTAGTAAATAAGTCTTGCAGTCTGCTATCACTATCTCAATTTCAAGAATTTTAAAGTTCTGGGCTGGCAGGACAACTCAGTGGGTAAAGGCACTTGCTGCCAAGCCTGATGAGCTGAGTTCCATCTCCAAGACCCACATGGTGAAGAGAACCATTGTTCGTAATTGTTCTCTGCCTTCCACACACATGCTCCCCACCCCAACATAAAATAAATATATAAAAAGAAAAGAAGTTTAGGGGCTGGAGAGATGGCTCATCAGTTAAGAGCGCTGGCTGCTCTTGCAGAGGACCTGGGTCCAGTTCCCAGCACCCACATGGTGACTAACAACCATCTGTAACTCCAATTCCAGGAGAATCTGACACCCTATTATCTTTATGTGTATGAGTGTAATGCCCACGTGTGTCTAAGTGTACCCATGTCATGCAATGCCCGCAGAGGTGAGAAGAGGGCATCAAATCCCCTGGAACTGGAGTTATAGACAGTTGTTAGCCACCATGTAGGTGCTGGGAACCAAACCCAGGTCCTCTGCAAGAGCAACCAGTGCTCTTCACTGCTGACTTCCTCTAGTCCCATAATAAAATATTTCAAAGACGAATTTAAATGGTCATTCATCTGTATTGCAGACTTACTGAAAAATCAGACATAATTATACATATTGTCAAAACTCAAAGAACATTTTCTTTCTAGCATTAAGGTAGCTCAATATGTTTTCGAAATATTTAGCTGAAAACATAGGAAAACTTTCTTATTCCTCTACTGACCACAAGAAAGCAGTACTTCTAAAAATATGTTCTTTTAACTCTAACAAGAGCTATTTTCCAACACTAAAATAAGTAATATTTTACATATTTTACAAAATCACCAAAATTGCCTGGCTCAGGTTTGCTCTATAGTCCATTAAGGAAAAGGAGGCATTCTAACAACATTGTTTTATAGTATTAGGAAAAGAGTAATGCAGCATAATAAAAAAAAAAAAAATTTAAAAAAACAAACACCTGACCAATTATCATCTTGCTGTGTTCCTGGATAAGATACCACCTCTTTACATTATGGCTTCTCATTAAAAACCAAATGAAAATCAATGTAAAGAAATGCAAGATTGGGCTGGAGAAATGGTCAGTGGTCAAGAACACTGACTGTTCTTGCAGGGGACCCGGGTTCAAATCTCAGCACCCACATGGCTGCTAACAACTGTCCATAACTCCATTTCCAGGGGATCCCACAGGCCTCTTCTGTCCTCCTTGGGCACTGCACGACACAGGCGCACTTACCTACATGCAGGCAATACATGCACACACATAAAATAAAAATAAACAAAATATTTTTAAAAATGCAAGATTCACAGCAAGTCTGTTTCCCTTACTGGTAAAGTAAGAATAGAATTCCTGTGATCCAAGATTGCTGCTGGCTCAAAATTCTACAGAAGGAAAAGCATTCAATTCTTTTTTTTCTAAACATTTATCTATACTTTGTAAGTCAACCATAAAAGAAAATACCAAATTTTTTTTTCTTTTTTTTTTTTTAGTTTTCTTCCATTGCCAACAGTTACAAAGCACTTTGAACCAAAACAGCATTCTGCAGATCTAAATGCCACACTAAAGGGAACAGTGCTAATACAAACTGTTTCTTTACCTGCTCCTTAATGTAACTAAAAGTTATAGACTTTGGACTTGAATTTATAGTTATGTACGGAGCTTCCGATCTGTTGGGAACTATGGCTTTCCTGTCAAAGGGAGAGAATCAGAAGGAGCAGCCTTCGTGTCTAGAGATCCAGCTGCAGTTGAATGAATCCTGTCCTGTTCCAGCTGGGACAAGCAAAAGGGTTAGTTGTTACTGGTCTGATTCAACTGCTTGGATCCTTTGTGAAATGACTCCATACCTGAGTAGCTGACTGGTAAAAAACAAAGCTCTTAATAATTCCTGTATGTACAACATGTATTTGTTTTCTGAAAGCACTTAAATTGGAAAATGAAAAGAAATACTCTCCAGTTCAGTAGAACAAAGACTGCCGACTCTATTTTAACCAGTAAATTTGACACCCAGATCCAATCTTTTCACATGGCTAAGAATCATGGCAATGTATAAGTGTATGTTCTACACATTTTAAAGAGAAAAAAAAAAATCTAGATGTCAAGAGGATTCTTATACCCTTAATAAGCCTAGAACTTTCCCTCAGGTCCCTTGAACAGCTCCTTATTAAACATCTACTCCCCAAAGTACTCCAGAAGTATAATGTTTAAAAAAAAAAAAAAGTATCATCCTACAGCCCTGGATAAACTCAATAAAAATAGGCATCAAGAACAGCAAGAAATCTGATGGATCTTGCATTTCTTTACATTCATTTTCATTCCTTTTTTTAAATGAGAAGCCATAATAAAAACTTGCAAAATTAAATGCTAGTAAATAGCTATTCTATAATACTATAAATCTATAAAATATAACCCTGTAGGATTCCCCCTGTAGGGGACTGTAATAAAACAGTACACATGAAAGCAAAAGTGACCCAACAAATTTTAGCTATTGGCAGGTTTCTATGAACAAGTGTTCACATTCTTTTATATATAGGTAAGGGCAAACAAGGCTGAAGGGAGCCAAAATCCTCTAGATCTTTATTTCTACAGCAATTTGTGGGATGAGTCTTCAATAATTTCTTCCCTTACGTTATCAGTGTATTGAAAGGTAGCTAAAAAAGAGTAAGTGAGGGCTGGAGAGATGGCTTAGCAGTTAAGAGCACTGACTACTCTTGCAGAGGACCTGGGTTCAAATCCCCAAACCCACATGGCAGCTAATAACCATCCATAACCCCAGTTTCAGGGGATCGGACGCCCTCTTCTGACCTCCACAGGCACTGCACAACATGGTGCACTTACATACATGCAGGCAATACACTCATACACATAAAATAAAAATATAAAAATATTTATAAAGAAAATTACTTTGCTGTCAGAGCCTCATTTAACTCTACAAATTTAAAATACAAATCTCAGTAAAGCTAGATAATTTGGATTCTACTAAGAGATTACTATATTAAGATACAGGTTATTATAGAAAGCAGGAGATTTGGGGCTGGAGACACTGTTGGGGCTGGAGAGATGGCTCAATAGTTAAGAGCACTAGCCAGCTGCTCTTGCAGAGGACCTGGGTTCAGTTCCCAACTCCCACATGACAGCTAACAGTCATCTGTAACTCCAGTTCCAGGGTATCTGATACCCTCTTCTGACCTCCATGGGCATTTCAGGACACAGGTGTTTTTATATGCAATACAGGCAATACACTCATACACATAAAATAAAAATAGTAAATAAAATATTGAAAAAAAAAAAGAAAGCAGGAGATTTATCACTTCATCTTTCTACTTCAGGTTACTTACCTAGCTGTGTAATAAACTCAACAATACCTTCTCTTCTTTTCCAACAGAATCTTCCAGTAAATTATAATTTTGTTCAAAAGTATGCCACAGAAAACTACTGTAATGATTTGGATGATGACCAAAAAGACTTGTAATGTAAAACATAAACCATATATTCAAGTAAATTATTCTGAGTATGTACAATTCCAAGTATGTAAAATTCACAGATTTGAAAGGAAAGTGAAAATTACTCCTGAAACAAATCCTTCCAAGGCCACTATTTAAAGATAATTTTTTTAATTGACTACCACAATCTCAAGGAGTATTAAGCTTAACCCAAGAAATAGCTAATTATATCTAAAAGACAAATAATATTATGAAAAAACAGTTAATGTGCTTTTAGCTGTAGTTCATAAACTAAAAAAGGGTTTCCCCCAAGTATATTTCCTACCTCTACACTGTCTGCCTTAATCTCCCACAGTAGCTAACGCACAAGTTCTTCTACCTTAACTCATTTACGTAGGGATTCAAACGTGTGCTGAATAAATGACTTAAGTGAAAGAAATGAATAAATCCTCTTATAGTAATATCTTCATTTCAAGAAGAAGAAAGAGATTTATAAGGAGGAAGTTACAATTTAAGCCAATTACATACTATCCTCTTTACCTACAGCCCACAGTTCAGGGATGCATTCTCTTCCAAATAAGTACTCTATTACAATGCCCAAATTGAAAATAAAGAAAACTTTAATGACAATTGAAATGAAAATAAGCACAAAAATTATCCTTAAGAAAAAAGTAAAATGTCGTTTAGATGTAATTTTGTTTGTTAATGGATCTTAGGTATACAAAGCTAACTTATTGATTACCTTTGGTTCTAATATAGACTTATTAATGGTCCAAAGTCAGTTTTAAAAATTTGTTTCATGTTAGTAAAAGAGAATGTGGGACACAAACCATAAAGGTGGGGAAATGTATCCTCTTACAATTAGAGAAGTGTGCTATGAAGCTGTGAAATTAGCACCATGGGCCATTCACAACTCTGGACTTGAGTGCAGTGATAAGCATTATATAATTCCCAAGAAGTGACTGGTATAGTTGCTACAAAGACTGGAAGCAGGGGGTTCAAATTCCAGTATGATTTAGGGAAGTTACTCAATCCTTTTTTATGCCCTTAATTTTTTCATGTATGAAACATTACTATCTACTTTATTGCTGGGACATGGCTGTATGTTGTAAAGATTAAATTGGGTAACGTATGTGTACAGCAGCGCCCCCTTATCTACACTCTAAAGTTTCAGTTACTTCAAAGTCCACCATTCCAAAAGTAAATTAAATAGAAATAGTACATATAGATGGTCCTAGATTGAAGATTGCTTCCTGACAAGCCCATGGTAAATCAATGTATTAAACTGACAATGCAATGAATACACCCAAACTACCCAGTATCACAGCTTAGCACAACAATGCTCTTCAGAGTATCAGTTGTTTCCCAGTGTGATTACTAGGCTGACTAGGAATCGGTGCTCTCTGACACTGAACAATATCACAAAGCACACTCTCTACCGAATGTTTGTTGTTTACATGACATTATAAAAGTAGAAAAATCCTAACTCAAATCATGGTATGCTGGGACCATATGTATAGGGATCAGTACTATCTTCAGAATCAGACATCACTAGTGATCTCAGAATATATTCCTCATCGAAACAGAAAAGCTACTATACAGTATTAAACTTGTGCCTGGTACATAGTAAACACCTGTTTAAGTTACACTCACTATCAACTATCATATCCTAAAGTTAGCTAAGGAATTTCCCTTATCACATGGATAAGACTTTTAAATTCATTGTCCCATGGACCCACCTCACTACTTACAATGTTAAAATAACACACTAAATTTCAAATAACTTCATGATGTTACCTAAAAATATTTCTACACAGTTAATCTCCCCTGGTCCCTAAAACAAAAACTACTTGGCTGCTTAAAATAGAACCTAAAATCCCACAGTTCCAGGGGAATCCGAAGCCCTCTTCTGACCTCCGCAGCACTGCACGACATGGGTGCACTCACATACATGCAGGCAATATACACATAAAATAAAAATAATATTTTTTAAATGTAGAGTTAATGAGGTAACTCAGTGATAAAAATCATGCTCATGCTTATAAAAATAAGCTCCTGCATGAAATTTTGCCTTTTAATTCCTGGTGAACACACACACACAGTTCAAGCAAAGGAAATTATTACCAAAGCAAGTACCCAGGCATTCTATAAAGAACTTATAATAACCAACACCCAGCAATGTCACTGATCATTTGATAGCAGTAATAATTCAATCATATTTTATTTAGTTTCAGTCAAGTCATCAAGGAAGTTCTTACAGATAAGTGTTCTTAACACTGAAATACAAAACTATCAATTCAGGTCTCCACAAGAAGTAAGGCTACAGATCAGACGTCCCTTTATAACATCATTATCCAGTGCCTAGAATCTGAAATAGTTCAGATTCCAGAGTTCATCAATTTTGGAATATCTGCATAGTTGTCAGCAGTTGAGAGTCCCTAATCTGAAAATCCCAAATCTAAACCCTGGGAGCATTTTGAACTATTACATTTCAGAATATTTATTTGGCGGTCCAAAACTTCAAAACTAGGGACTGGAGAGATGGCTCAGCAGTTAAGAGCACTGGCTGCTCTTGCAGAGGACCCAGGTTTGCTTCTCAGCAACCACAAGGTAGCTAGCAACTGTGTATAACTTCAGTTTTGTCTCCCTCTTCTGACCTCCACAGGCACTATATGACATGGGTACACTTACATGCAGGTAATATACTCATTCACATAAAATAAAAATAATAAAATATTTTTAAAAAAGATTTAGGATCAAAAACATCTCAGATTTTAAGATCATGGATCTAACAGTATGCTTCCAATGACATTCACAAGGCAAAGGGAATCCTGAAATAGATCTCTAAAAATTTCACCAATGAGGGCTGGGAATGTAGCTCAACTGGTAGAGTGCTTGGCTGGCAGATATGAAACCCTGGGTTCAGCTCCCACATAAGCCAGTGGCACATGCCTGTAATCCCAGCACTTGGAAGGTAGAGGCAGGAAGATGAGAAGTTCAAAGTCATCTTCAACTGCATAGAAGCCAGAGTGGGATACACAGGATACTATCTCAAAAAACAAAAAAAGAACATTAAGGAGACTGGAGCAATGGCTCAGTGGTTAAGATCACTTGCTGTTCTTTCAGAGAACCAGAGTTTGGTTCCCAGAAGTCACGTTGCTGACCACTCACAACTGCCTGTTAACTTTAGCTCCAGGGGATCTGACACTTTCTAGCCTCCTCAGGTACCCATGTGCACATGCACATACACATACATGTAACACATACACACTATCTTTTTTAAATTAAAATAATTGACCAACAAAAAGCACTGTTGCCACACATGGTGGTACATGCCTCTAATCCCAATGAAAAGGAGGATAAGACAGGAGGATTGTTACAAGACTGAGACCAACCTGGGCTACATAACAAGACCTTGTCTCAAAAAAGCCAGGAAAGAAAGGAAAAATATATGTGTGTGTGTGTGTGTGTGTGTGTGTGTGTGTGTGTGTGTATGTGTGTAATATACTGTTAATCTCTAATTGTTGAGTAAACAAAAACCTTTAGTTTAGTGGGATGTTAATGTCTACAATGGAGGCTGAAGAAATGGTTCAGTGCTTAACAGCACTTGCTGCTCTTCCAGAGGACCCAAATTCAGTTCCCAGCACTCACTTCTGACAGCTCACAACCACCTGTACCTCCAGCTCCAGAGGATCCAACACCCTCTTCTGGCCTCTGTGAGCACCTGCACACATATGGCATACACAAATACACACATATACACAGATAAAAACACAAAATCCTTTCAAAAAAGTACAATGAATTTAGATCAAATATTAATATTTTCTTAAATACATTCAATGTTAACTTTAAAATCTCCTTCCAGAAGTGCCCTCATTACATACACACTAAGGAGTGCAAACATGATAAAGCAATGTCTCTCCAAATCACAATTCGGAGTATCTAAAATAAACTTACCTTACACTGATGTAAGGTACTACATCAATGTCAAAGAACAGCCACACACACAAGTCTCCTCATCCAATATTCTACTTAAGGGCCAAAATTTACTGTTAAGCTATACCTTCAACTGCATAAAATGACAGCAATAACATACAACAGATCTGCACTAAACACATCTGCACCAAAACTCTCCAGAACAGCATCTATAATTCCAGCATTTCTGGAGACAGAGACAAGAAAGATGATGACAGGTTTGCAGCCAGCCTGAGCTATATGGCAAGACCCTATCTTTAAAAAGAAAATCATAACACATGACAGGAAGCTATACTACAAAACAGCAGAAATAGTAATTGCTAGGTTTGCTAGCTCCTACTATGGGTCATGAAAATCTGTCTCATTCCTGTCTAATGGTTAACGGAAACAAAATGGAAAAGTAAAACGTTCTTAAGAGTGATCCGCTTCTCTCAAATTCAAGTGTTAGCATTTCTAAGCCCATTAAGTTCTTAAGTTCTCATAGCTAGAACTCAAAAAGCCCCAGAAGTAACTTGAACATCTATTTAACTTCCCAGAAGTGTGAATGGGTAGCATTCTTATCTTCCTGTGAACACTGATGCACATGTTTCTTACCTTATCTTTCTCATGTGGAAGCAGTGAGACTGGAGGTAAAGAGGAAAGCGACTCGCAACTCTCTTTCCCGTCAGCACTAGTTGCCTTACTGTTGAGCCGATAGAGAGGTCCAACTTTAAGGAGTCTGCCATGACCAACTGCACGTTTGATAGCCAATCGTAGCTGCTGGTGAAAGCCAGAGGCAGTGCTGCCTCCAAATAAGGCAGACACATCCTTCTGACCTTTCAAAAAGCGTTCAACACTTTTCAAAGTTGAGCCACCAGACTCTGCCAAGCCTTCAAATGCCCGTTTGATCAATTTATTCCAATCCACATTTTGTTTATTATCCAATTTTCCATGGTTTCGAGGTTTAGGAAGTGCTATTCGTCCAGGATTATCAGGATCTTTGTAGGAATTGAGACCTTTGTTTGAGACTTTTAAAATCGTTCCATCTTTAACACTCAACTCCAACTGTTCTAAAACAGTTTTGCGATCCAAACCATGGGATGAAGACACTGCATTGCATATCCTTTCTTCGGACGGTCGCTGTTTCTGCTTCTTCACTTTTTTGATGGCTTCCAAAATCCACTCCGTGTACAGCGGGTTAGCGAGTTTTACCATGGTGAAGGATTCTGTATATCCATAGAGTCGTTATCCCTTATCCTGATGCTGAGCAAGTCTTACACCATAGAAAACAAGATTCTCGGAGGCTGGGAACCAGTTAACCATAGCATACAAGTTTTCTGGCCTGAGTCCTTCCTCCTTTCACAATATGAAATTCTGTCCCACTTTTACCTTAGAAACCAAAGCAACTGGTTATCTTCAAACTTTCCAATAGCAACACACATTGGTCTCTTCATAAAGTAATTCCATACATCTCATTCCCAGCTTCCAAGCAGAAAATGAGCATCTTAAACCTGAAAAGCAATTAAAACAATATCAGTTTTCTATCAAGGCCCATTCTGTAAATAAACTATAAATTAAAATGTCCCAATCTCTTTTAAAAAAACTCCAAAAGCAAAGTGTTTATCAAGCACCCCATGAGTTTTAATAAAGTTCTATTAAACATTCCAAAACAATCAGTGGAAACCACTAGAATTAAAAAAAAAAAAAAAATCAAACTAAAAAAAAGAGGTAAGAGTAACTAAGGTAAGAATGAGATGTTTATGAATCTTAAGCTACAACTAACCAGAGCGCTGGCTATTTTGTCCTCCGCAATCTGTGCTCACCAGTCTATGGACTTCAACTCTTCCTCCACATCTTTCCCCAAGAAACTATTCAGTACTTCAAAAAGTATCTGCATTAGTAGAAAGAATCCTGAAATAAAAGAGTGAATCTTTCACCTTTCAAAAGTTCAGTCATCCGGAACAGTTGAAAAAACAGGCAATCAATAAAATGTACAGAAAACTACTGAGAAAATTTTAATTAAATCATATACTAAAATTATTAAGAAATCATGATTCACATACCACAACTTTAAAGTGAGGATATGACGTTAATGCAAACAAAAACAATGAAAACAGCCTACTGTGAAAGTGCTAAAAATTTTAAAATAATCCAATTTCAAAGTTTCATTAATATGAAGAAGTAAGTAATATGGAAGGAATAACAACTGTCAAACTGCTTATAAACAATGTACAGATAAACTAGAAATGGAAAAGGTCTACAACCATTGGGATCAAATGCACATATTACATACATGTCAAACATACAGTATACAAAAAACATATTAGCCTATTTGTTGGTCTAGAGAGAAATGGATCTGATCTTGTATGTGAATTCAAGATTGTTATCTCAAAGTAAACATTAGTCAGTAGAACAAATACATTGCCTTTCTGGGTCAAAAGCCATCAATATTCCTTCAAGACAAAAGAATCTAGCAATTAACACATTTTGAAATTGTTAAAATAATGACTTCTAAACCTTTACCTCCAAAACTAAGTTTAACTTTACTTAGTGTTTTGTCGGAACGTCTGTTATTCTTGGGAGCGTGTACAATATAGGGAAAGCTAGGGAGAAAAGGGTACCTCAGCAACTACTCTTTTTGGGGGAGAAAAAAGGGTTTATTTGGCTTACAGGTTACCCATCATCAGGGGACACCAAGGCAGAAACCACATGGAGAAGCTGTTAGTTATCAGCTTGCTTCCATCGGTTTGCTCAAGGCTTATACACCTCAGACCCACTTGTCCAGAGATGGTACTGCCCACCATAGTCTGGGCCCTCATACATCAATCAGCAATTAAGAAAATGCCCACAGGCCAGTCTGACAGAGGACATTCCTCAATTGAGGAGTTTCTCTTCCTAGATGTGTCAAGTTGGCCACCCATAAGCCATCCCACTTGCCTTGCATTTCAAACTTCCCTCAACTATTCTTAACGACATTAAAAGCAAAAGGAAAACTGAAACACATTGGGAAAGAGACAGTACTATTAATTCTGATAAGAAAGCAAAGACAACTTGGAGTAAAGTTCATTTTAAATTTAGCTGACTTAAAGGAAGTCCCCTGAAAACGCTTCATTTTTGTTAAGGTGTCAAGAGAACAAATATCAGATTACCCAAGAAAAGTTCATTATTCAGACATGAACGCTAAACTAGAAGAGAAACAAGGGTCTAAGAAGCTGGGAATGTTCCATCAGATTACGCTTTCAGGCTAAAGAATGAATGACAGCCAGTCATTGTCTTTCCGGCCGGAAGTTTCATCCAGGTCTGCAGAAAGCAAGGCGCTGCGGACCCGAGCCTTAACTCTCAGAAAGTACACGAGCGGTCAGAGAGAAAGAGCGAGCGGCTCCGAAGCCCTTCCCGCTGCGTTCCCCACCCCCAAACACATCTTCGCGCTCTCTTTTTAAAGAGCGAGAACTTTAAAAACTTGAAATTGCACAGCCCTGCGGTTTGCCAATGGGCTGCTTCGGCGTCTCCATTCTGTGGAAACACAGCCCGAAGAGTAAGTTAACAATGAAATCACGTGGAGTTGGAGCTCAGTGCGCTCCGTTCCCGGCTCGGCAAACCGCGGCTGGAGGGGCCGCCTCCCCGGCCCAGACCGAGGACGCCCGCTGCGGCCGAGCCTGACAGGTCGGGCGGGTCCGGCCCAAAGCCGCCGAGGTTGACAGGCAGCCCGCCGCCTCCCGCCACGGCCCGGAGCTGACAGCCCACCAGACGCCACACCACACGTGCTGCCTGTTCCGCACCACAACACCCGCAGCCTGTCACCTCCCGCTTCAGCCTGGCCGGGTCTCCGCGCGATCCGCTGGTACGACGGGGAGCGCTGGGCGCGGGGAGCGGCGGGCGGGCTGCGGGCGCGCCCCCGAGGGAGAGCGGGCTCGCCCGCACGACCGACCCCAGGCTCC
>NW_008355168.1:163500-172604 GCF_000622305.1 Nannospalax galili | reverse complement strand
CGGGAGGCGGCGCAGGCCGCGGCGGGGCCTGCAGCGGCCCGCCGACCCCGCGAGACGCCGGAGCGGGCCCCAGAGCGGTTTAGCCTCGAGCTTGGCGCCTGGGGGCGACCGGGGGCGGCCTCCCCGCTACTTACCTGAGAGGAAGATAGCCGGGATCCCGGGGGCCCGGGCCGGACCGCGGAGATGCCCCAAACTGACACGGCCGCCATCTTGGAGACAGTGAGCTCCGGCGGGGGGAGGGGCGGCCAGGCGGCGGAACAGCCGCGGGGGGAGGGGAGCGTCGCGAGGGAACCGCCGCCTGGGGAGGGAGCGGGAACAGCCTGCGCAGGACGGAGGGGAGGAGCCGGGGGCGCGCTGGGGGGGACAGCCGAGAGCGGGAAGAGCGGCGGAACACCAGGAAGGCCCGGAGGGCGGGGCAAGCCAGGAAGGAAGAGCCGCCTGGCAGGTCACGTGGGGCGGGTACAAAAGGCCAAAGCCAAAGCGGGAGGAGGACTTGGCAGGGCTGGAGGCCGGCAGCTGGGGGCTTCTCGCGCTTCTTTTTCGGCTAGATCAGGCAGCTATCAGGGCGAGAAGCGGAGAGATCATCCCCTTTACACAGGGAAACTGAGGGCACGCTCTCCCGGGCGGCTGCTTCGGGCAGTTCGCAAACCTCTTTGCCTTCATCCGGGCTTGCACTGTCCGGGTCTCCCCACAGTGCGAGTTTCCCACGGTTTGGGCGTCCACACCGAGTGCAGAAGTTCCTACCCTTGCCCTGGCCTTTCTGCTCATCGCTCATCCATCCCTGACTCAAAGAGTGAGTCTGGAGAGAAGGGGGAGAGGCAGAAAGTTGGACACCCTGACAGCTTTATAGGAAACAGCACAGGCACCCCTCGGTTCCTGTGACTTGGCCAAGGTCACAGCTACTATGACACGCACCTGCATGTAGAACCTGCCTCTGTTTCCTCCAGTCATGTCACATGCTGATTGCACTTGTCCCCATTTTGGCCAAATCACTAAGTGATGCTTTTCCATGGACTGTGTCCTCTACCTGCGACGTGTTTCTTTTTCTTTTGTCTAGACATCCACTAGAAACTAAGAGATTGGGTCAGACTTGTTCCTCTTATTTTTCTCCTCCTGCCTTCACTGGAAAAAGTTACTGACAAAAGACAAGTTTTAGAAGTGTGTTGCTGTTACCAGACCTTTATCTGCTTTGTGCCTGGTGTTCTAGACTCCCAACCTTATTTACAACTTTGCCTTTTCAGAAAGACCTCCCACTATTTGCTGCCTTAACTTTGATGTTTACTTTCTTTTCTGATCTGTAGTAGTATTTGCTTTCATCATTTCATACTTAATGTGTAGGCTTTATGTATACTATGAGTATTTGCAGATTAATGCTCTTTTTTGGGTACCTTTGCCATCTCCGGAACCTAGCCAGCATGATATGCAAGGATAAGGACTCAAAAACTGCCTCTAGTGAATAAGCATTTGTAGCCACCTCATGCCCTGTCTTGTTACCCCTCATTCTATACTTTCCTATCTTTGTAGTTCTTCTTCACTATAGACTTTCAAAGCTATCCAGTAATTAGTAGCCTGAAAACCTCAGATGAAGGGCCCAACACCCAAGCTCCAGGGTCAGTGACAGACCCTATCAGAAGAGTCTGGTGGAGAAAGATAGAGCCAGATGGCAGATGTCATTCTGGACTCTGAGAATGGACACATACACTTCTTCTTACATTTGTATAACTAAATGACATATTCACAGGTCTTTTAAATTTGAAGCAAATCCGTAGCAAGTTAAAAACCCATCTACAGCTCCAGAAAGAGAATTAATTTGCTTAATTCTTAGGGTTTGTTTGAGATTTTTGTTTAGTTTGTTGGTTTTTTGAGACAATTCTGACAGCTAAACATTGCTTCTTCCTTACACATTTTGTCCTACAAATCCCTGTTCTTAGCTATTTTTAGTAACTGTTTCATGCAGTCCAGATTAGCCCAAACTTCACAGAGTACTTTGTCCTGGTTTCAACAGAAATATTTTAATACATTTACATTTACTATAACAACTGGCATATTTTAAGTTTTTAATTATTTTTATTTTATGTGTATGAGTGTTTTAAATTCATGTATCTTAAGTGTACCCAAGTGTGCAAAGCCTGCAGAGGTCAGAAAAGGGCATCAGATCCCCTGGAACTGGAGTTATGAATGGTCATTAGCTACCATGTGGGTACTGGGAACTTAACCTGGATCCTCTGGAAGACTAGCCAGTGTGCTTAACCACTGGGAGCCCTCTCTCCAACCTTGGAGATGTTTCAATTTATACTTACCTTATTTCTGTTTTATTTTATTCTGGTTCATCCATATTGAATCTTTTGTTCTATCTTGCTTTCTTCGGAATTAATGAAAATATTTCAAATACAGAAGCTGAAGAGATGGCTCAGTGGTTAAGAGTACATGTCACTCTTGCAGAGAATCCAACTTTAGTTCCCAGAACTCTTGTCAGAAAGCTCACAACTACCTCTAATGCCAGTTCCAGGCAATCCAACACCCTCTTCAGGTTTCCAAAGGCACCCATATCATGTGGCATATGTTCACACAGATAGTCACATAAATTAAAATTTAAAAATATTTCAATTACATTAAACCTCTATCAGCTAAGATATTCTTTTACTAATACTGGGAGCTATAACATTCCTTTTGACTTATTACACTCTAGTGTAAATTATTACTTTTATCAATTCCTCAAGAATGCTAAGACTAGAATATTTTGCCTTGTGAACAGAAGTTCTCTGAAGAAGCTATATCTGCAGATCCTCCAGACTATTTGACCTTGGCTAACTAGTCCATGGTGATTGTGGAGAGATAGAATATTGCAGGGCAAAATTATCTTTGGCTATCTTAGAGCCTTTAATGGCCAATTACCTCGAGTTTTGTATCTGATCTAACATTTTTCTAATAGATAAACTTCTCAGATTATATCACTAAGCTTAATGGGCATCTAGCCTCAATCAACTCTAAGAATATTGTAACATCTGACACCCATAAAAGAACTGTCCCCATTTCCTATAGCTGGCTTATCTGGTACCCTTACCACATAATGAATTTAGAACACGTATTAGTTTATGACTTTCTTCTGTTCTCTGACTATAAAAATTCAATATAGACTCTTCCACAGTAGAACATGTTATGGCAACTTGAAGCCATTTTCAGGCCCTATGGTCACACATATTAGACTCAGAATAAATCATTTTCTTACAGCCTTTAAAACAATCATTTTTTGCAGACAGACTCCAGAAATATGAAAAACCAAGATAATATGTCCCCACCAAATCCCACTAGTCCTACAGAAGTGTTCTACAGTGAGAACTACACAGAATAACCCAGTACACAGAAGTTAAAAAAACAATCATAAACATGATCAAAGAATTCAGCGCCTTTAAAGAACATACAAAAACCTCAAAGAAATCAAAGGGGTAGCAGTAAACTCCTGGATGAGGCTCAACAAAATGTAAATACATGACTGAATGAAATGACATAGACAATTCGGGATTTGAAATGATAGGAGAAAGCCTCACCAGCAAAATGAATCAACGAGAAACAGAATATCAAGACGAGATGCTAAAAGTTGAAGAATTGGACTGCTCAAGCAAAGAATAAGAAAAAAATTACAGACACAGGAATGGACTATGCAAGAAATATGGGACACCATGAAAAAAAAATCTACACATCAGAGACATAGAGGAAGGAGAAGACTCTCAAGTCAATGGCATTGACCAGATCTTTATATCCTTTAATAGGATTATAGACAAAAACATCCCTAAATTAAGAAAAGACTTACCCACACAGAATACCAAATAGACAGAACCAGAATAGAAACTCCCCATGGCATATCATAGTAAAAAAAAAACCAAATGTAAAGAACAAAGAGAGAATATTGAAAGCTGCAAGAGAAGAACATAAAAATGAAAAGAGAATCCATCAGAATTACAGATGTCTTTTCAATGCAAATTGTAAAAGCCAGAAGAGCCTGGAATATAGTATTCCAAATTCCAAGTGATCATAGATACCAACCCAGAATACTTTACCCAGCAAAATTGTCTATCATAGATGAAGGGAAATGAAAAGTCTTTGATGATACAAATAGGCTGAAGGAATACTGTCTACCAAACCATCCCTACAGAGAATACTCAAAATAAGAAATTCATCTTACTTTCAAGGATAGACACCACTTTGGGGTGAAAGGATGGAAAAAGATAGTCCAAGCAAATGACATGAAGAAATAAGCAGGTACTGCAATTCTGACAAAATACACTTCAAATAAAAAATCAGAAGAGATAAAGAAGGTCACTTCATTCAATCAAGGCAATACAATCATGAATATACATGCACCAAATTCTGGTGCACCCAATTTCACAAAAACAATACTACTGGACTTCAAGACACAAATTAACCCCAACTCAGTAATAGAAGGTGGCTTCAATACCCCAGTATCTCCAATAGGCTGGTCAACTGAACAAAGAATAAACAGAAAAACATTTTAATTAAATGCTGTACATCAAATGGACCTATCAGACATCTATAAAATATTCCACCCAAACACCAAAGTCACATTCTACTCAGCAGCCCAAGAAAGTTTCTCTAAAGTAAACCACATACTGGGACACAGAACAAACTTGAACAAATAAACAGTTGAAATAATTCCATGTTTTCTATTGGACCACAACACAATAAAGCTTACATTAACAACAAAAGAAGCTTTAGTAACTCCATCAACTCATGGAGCTTAAACAACACACTCCTGAAAGATGAATGGGTCAAAGAAGATATCAAGAAAGGAATAAAAGTATCCCTGTAACTAAATGAAAATAGCTATGACAAATTAAAAGTAGTTCTAGAAGGAAGTTTATACCACTAAGTGCCTACATTTAAAAAAAGCAGAGCACAAATAAATGATTTAATGATATAACTCAAGAATCTGGAAAAGCAAGAACAAACCAAACCCAAATGTAGCAAAGAAGAAATAAAAATCAGAGCAGAAATGAGTGAAATAGAAACAAAGAAAAAAAATACAAAGAATCAGTGACTCTTAAGAACTGGTTATTTGAAAAGATAAATAAGATAGACCCTTAGTCCAATCAACCAAAAGAAAGAGCAAATCCCATTCAACAAAATCAGAAACAGAGGGGTAACATCACAAAGGACACAAAAAGATCTATTATTAGAAAATACTTTAAAAACCTATACTATATTAAATTGGAAAACTTAAAAGAAATGAACCAAAATCTAAATCCAGTGGAACCAGGAAGAAATCAACAGCATAAATGGACCCATAAAAAAGGAAATTGAAACAGTAATACAAAACCTCCCAACTAAAAGAAGCCCAGGCCCAGATGGATTTACAGCAGAACTCTACCAGACATTTAAAGAAAATCTACAACCAATGCTACTTAAAGTATTCAAAGAAATAGAAACAAAGAGAGAACCCTGAACCTCCTACTATGAAGCCTAGTACCTGATTATTCAAAATGATAGAAACAGAGGGAGACCCCCCAAATTCGTTTGATCAGTAAAGAAAAGAAAACTATGGGCCCATATCCTTAATACCATAGATGCAAAATTTCTCAAGAAACTACAAATCACATACAGACACACATCAAAAAGAATATTCACCTTGATAAGTTGACTTTATTCCAGAGATGCAGTGGTGGTTCAATATATGTAAGTCAATAAATATAAATCATATAAATGGACTTAAAGACAAAAATCACATAATCATCTCAATAGACACAGAGAAGACCTTTGACAAAAATCCAACATGTATTCAGGATAAAAGTCCTGGAGGGAATTGGACTAGGGGAATATACCTCAACATAATTAAGGTAATATACAACAAACCCATAACCAACATCATTTGTTTGTTTGTTTGTTTATTTATTTATTTATTTATTTATTTTTGGTCTTTTTGAGACAGGGTTTCCCTGTAGCCCCAGCTGTCTTGGATTCACTATGGAGACAGGCTGGCCTCGAACTCACAGAGATCTGCCTACCTCTTGAGTGCTGGGATTAAAGGTGTGCACCACCAGTCCGGCCACCATTCTAAATGAAGAAAAGCTTGATGCATTCCCATTCATACTCACTCCAGAAATTAAAGGGGAATAATTGGGAAATTGGTCAAATTATCCCTATTTGCACATGATAAGATATTATACATGAGATCCCAAAAATTCCACCAGAAAACGTCTAGAAATAATCAACACTTCCATCAAAGTGGCAGGCTATAAAATCAATTTTAAAAAAGCCTTTCTACATACCAATAGCAAGCAGAGAAAAAGTTCATGAAAACACTCCCATTTATAAGAGCCTAAAAAAAAAAAATCTAGGAATAAACATAACCAAAGATGTTAAAGACTTCTACAATATGTGGTGAGTCAACTGTCCTACTGTTGAGGGAGGCTGTGGAGACCCCACCAGATGGACTTGAACCAGTGCCCAGTCTACAAAGAGGAGGGTCAACTCCTAGGAAACATTTCCTCCATGCTGCCAAGTGAAGCCAGCCATGGTCGAGTAGGACCTTTGACTTATCTTTACATATATGGAACTGGTAAAAGAAAGGAGCCGGGTCCCAAGCCCGTATGACCCCTAAGAAACACATCCTCCTACAACCTGAAGAGTAAAAATAAATTGGTTTATTTGGGCCAACTATATGGTCTTCAACACCCAAAAGGAAAGTATAACCAAAGATTAAAGTGATCAGTATATTTCTTTAAGAGTTCAAGGGATTACACTTCCCAGACATTAGGCTTAAGTTCATATAAAATGTTATTTAGACAGTTATTTCTCATTGATGATTTTGTTTCTAAGCAGAAAGTGCTGTTCCAATATAAGACTTCAAACCTTGGTCTGCAATACTGTAATGCCCACATGTAGCTAAGGGAGATAACCCACTATTCTAAAATGATGGCTAAATTTGTTTTCTCCCCCATCTAGAAGTCTTTGAGAGGGAACTGACACTGATTCTAGCCACTCCTAGAGCTATCAAAGTCCTTGAAAACAAATCCTGAGTCCATCACTCTTGAGTCCAGTCTTGGCAGACAAAAGAAAAATGAGGAGGAACCCAATAGACGGATGCTTTTGGAAGCTCTCGCCAAGAAATTCCAATGGACTCTAATATGAACATTTGAAATTTGTGCTGTTTTGACCTTTTTCTGGTTCTCCATCTAGAACTTGTAATGCTAACTACTCTTGACTTCTCCTTCACATCCCCTATTCACCAGTCAAGGACTTTCTTTTCTCCCTATAAATAAGAGTTATGCAATTTGGAGTCTTTTAGAATGACACACTGAAGGGGGTACCCTAATTGCCTCACCCTGCATCACTGTTCAGCATGGAGAAGCCAGAGCAGTCTGAGTACTGATTCCCCATCAGCAATTTGAGTAACCTCTTCAGAGGATGGTGTGATAAGAATAGGAGGTAGGAATTGGCTAGGCAGTTAGGGTTAAAAACCCCAAAGAAAAGTAGCCAGTTTCTTGGCAAAAAGTCAAAATGTCCTTGGGCCCCTTAGCAACATACCCTGTTCCAAAGACCAGAAATGTCAAAAGTATTTGGGATCTCTTATCTAATCCCTAAAAGATTTTAGGGTTACCGCTTCAGAGGGGTAATGTTAGAGTAGCAAAAAGCCCCACTTAAGAAAGAAAGAAAAAAACAGAAGGAAGGAAGAAAGAGAAGTTGTCAGAAAAAAGTGATGGGGAAATATGGGAAGTGTTGGAGGGGAGAGAGTGGGCGTGGATTTGATCAAAACACCTTATTTTGCATGTATAAAATTCTCAAAGTTCTTTTTTTTTAAAGACTTCTACAATGAAAGCTTCAAATCTTTGAAGAAAGAGATTAAAGAAGACACAAGGAGATGGAAAGACCTCCCATATTCATGGATTGGTAAAATTAATATTTTGAAAATGACCACACTACCAAAAGCAATTTATAGATTCAATGAAATCCCCATCAAAATCTCCATGACACTTTTCACAGAAGTAGAAAGAAAAATACTAAAATTCATATTGTATCACAAAAGACCCCCAATAACTAAAGCAAGAGATATGAAACTATATTACAGAGCTATAGTCATAAAAACAGCATGATACTGGCACATAAACAGACATGTAGATCAATGGAACAAAATAGACCTGAACATGAGTGACCTCAGTCTCAGCCATCTGATGAACACACACTGGAGGGGAGCTGGAGTGATGGCTCAGTGGTTAAGATCACTGACTCCTCTTGCAGAGGACCCAGGTTCTGTTTCTAGCATCCATATCACAGCTAACAGCAGCTGTCTGTAACTCCAGTTCCAGGGGATTCAGTGCCCCCTTCTGACCTCTGTGGGCATTGAATGACATGGGTACACATACATACAGACAATGCACTTATATGCATAAAATAAAAATAATAGAACTTTTTTAAAAAGAGGAAGGACAGCATCTTCAACAAATGTTGCTGGGAAAAATTCGACATGTAGAGAATGAAATTAAACCTATATCTGTCACCTGCACAGAAGTCTACACCAAATGAATCATTAAAGACCTCAATGTGAGGTCTTTTTTAATGTGCCTACATTAAAAAAATCAAAAAGAACACAAATAAATGACTTAACATTGCAACTGAAGACACTTGAAAAGCAACAACAAATGAAACCCAAACTCAGGAGACAAGAAGAAATAACAAAACTCAGAGCAGAAATAAATGAACTAGAAACAAAACAATACAAAGAATCAAGGAATCTAAGAGCTGGTTCTTTGAAAAGATAAACAAGATTGATAGACTGATAGCCTAGTTAACCAAAAGAAAGAAAGAGCATCTTGAAATCAACAAAATCAGAGATGAAAGGGGAAACATCACAATAGACACCAAAAAGATCCAGAACATTATTAGGGAATACTTTAAAAACCTATATGCTACTAAATTTGAAAACCTAAAAGAAATGGACGGATATCTAAAAGCATGGGAACCACCAAAACTAAACCAAGAAGAGATTAACAGCTTAAACAGACCCATAACACAAAAAGAAATTGAAACAATAATACAAAATCTACTGACTAAAGAAAACCCAGGACCAGATGGATTTACAGCAGAATTCT
>NW_008355168.1:161276-163358 GCF_000622305.1 Nannospalax galili | reverse complement strand
AAGATACAACCAAAAAAGAAAACTATAGACCTATATCCTTAATGAACATAGATGCAAAAATTCTCAACAACATACTTGAAAACCACATACAGACACACATCAAAAAGATCATCCACAATGATCAAGTGAGCTTTATCCAAGAGATGCAGGGAAGGTTCACTATACATATGTCAATAAACGTCATAAATCATATATATGGGCTCAAAGACAAGACCCACAAGGTCATCTCAATAGATGCAGAGAAGGCCTTTGACAAAATTCAATATGTGTTTATGTTCAATGTCCTAGAGGGAATTCAACTAGAGGGAACATACCTTGACATAATTAGAGCCATATATAACAAACCCACAGCCAACATCATTCTAAATGGAGGAAAACTGGAAGCATTCCCATTGAAATCAGGAACCAGACAAGGATGTCCACTATCTCCACTCCTCTTTAACATAGTGCTTGACACTCTTGCAAGAACAATAAGACAAAAGAAGGAAATTAAAGTAGTAATAATTGGAAGAGATCAAATTATCCCTTTTTGCAGATGATATGATATATCTAAAAGGCACCAAAAATTCCACCAGAAAACTAGAAATTATTAACACATTCAGTAAAGTGGCAGGTTACAAAATTAACCTACAAAAGTCTGTAGCCTTTCTATATACCAATAACAAGCAATCAGAGAAATAGTACATGGAAACACTCACTTTCAAAATCGCTGCAAAAAAAATAAAATATCTTGGGCTCAACCTGACCAAAGACATTAAAGATCTCTACAATGAAAAATTTAAATCTCTAAAGAAAGAGATTGTGGAAGACATCAGAAGATGGAAGGACCTCCCACACTCATGGATTGGAAGAATTAATATTGTGAAAATGACCATCCTACCAAAAGCTATTTATAGATTCAGTGCAATGCCAATGAAAATCCCCATGACATTTTTCACAGAATTGGAAAAAAACATCCTAAGATTCATATGGAAGCACAAAAGACCTCAGATAGCCAAAGCAACCCTGCACACTAAGAGCAATGCCAGGGGGATTACTATATCAGATTTTAAGCTGTATTATGGAGCTGTAGTCATAAAGACAACATGGTACTGGCACAAAAATAGACCCATAGATCAATGGAACAAAATTGAAGACCCAGATATGAGTACATGCAATTTCAGCCATCTGATATTTGACAATGGGGCCTGGAATATTCACTGGAGGAAAGACAGCATGTTCAGAAAATGGTGCTGGCAAAACTTGATCTCCACCTATAGAAGAATGAAACTAAACCCCTATCTTTCATCTTGCACAAAAGTCAATTCCAAATGGATCAAAGACCTCAATGTAAAGCCTGAAACTCTTAAATTGTTAGAAGAAATCTTTGGCAAAAACCTACAAGATATAGGTGTAGGAAAGGATTTTCTAAATCAGACATCAACTGCTCACAAAACAAGGTCAAGAATCAACAAATGGGATCTCATTCAACTATAAAGTTTCTGTACATCAAAGGGAGCAAACAGGGAAGTGAGGAGAAAAACACACAGAATGGGAGAAAATCTTCACCAGTGACACATCTGACAAAGGTTTAACATTGAGAATATATAACAAACTCAAAAAACAAAGAATCAAGAAAGGAAGTAACCCAATTAAAAGATGGGCTAAGGAGCTGAACAGAGTGTTCTCAAAAGAAGAAATAAAGATGGCTAAGAAGCATCTTAAAAGATGTTCAACATCACTAATAATTAGGGAAATGCAAATTAAAACCACTTTAGGATTTCATCTTACCCAGTCAGAATGACTAGGATCAAGAGAACAAATGATACCAAATATTGGGGAGGATATGAGGAAAGAGGAATGCTCATCCACTGCTGGTGGGGCTAGAAACTTGTTCAACCCCTATGGAAAGCAGTGTGGAGAACTCTTAAGAAACTATCAATGAACCTACCATTTGACCCAGTTATACCACTCCATGCCATATACCCAAAGATCTCATTCTATTGCAGAGACACTTGTACATCCATGTTTGTTGCTGCACTTTTCACAATTGCTAAGAGATGGAAGCAACCTAAGTGTCCCTCAACTGACGAGTGGATAATG
>NW_008355168.1:154339-161189 GCF_000622305.1 Nannospalax galili | reverse complement strand
GAACTAGAAACTGTTATACTAAGTGAAGTAACACAACACAGGAAAAAAAAAGACATATGTTCTCCTTCATATGTGGATCCTACCACCAAATCCTGACAAATGAGTATATATCCAGACATAACTACAGGAACTAGGATAATGGAAAGGAACCAGGGGGGTAAGGAAAAGAAAGAATCTGAAAGAGAAGAACAGTAGGAAGCAGGTGTTAATAACGGAGATATGGACAAAAATTGGGTAAGTTTAAGGGAGAGGGGAGTGGAGGGTATATAAGGAACCTAGGGGATAAAGTGAAAGAAGGAGCTCAAGAGAAGTAGGACCATAGGATAAGGGTATTATTAAGGGAGAAAGGGGGAAAATGGGGGCGCCTTAATTGAGGAAACCATGGTGGAAGGGTTGGACAATGTGAGAGATAAATAATGCCTAGCTAGTTTTAAAAACCAGAGAGAACCATATTAGTCCAACAACCTACTGACAAACTATACATACCATCCAGAAATATATGTCTAGACAAGGTTTATCTGAGAATGATTGGTCTTTGCCAAAGCTTTATCTACACAGCACATGGTAATTAAAAGTACCAGACTTGTGGAACTAATCTTCTTGGATGTTTAACAGACATACTTTGAGGCCTGTACTAATTTGGTCAGAGGGATATAAAGGACAGTTTTTGCTCCTTGCCCTCCTAGGTCGACTAATTCCAGAGGACTATAAGCATCTCTCAAAATGTCCTGTAACTGTGGTGAGTCTCCTGTACTCTTGATCAAGGAGGCCTTGGAGACCCCACAAGATAAATTTGAACCAGTTTCCAGTCTACAAAGAGGAGAGTCAACAGAAGAAACATTTCCTCCATGCTTCCAAGCAAAGCCAGCCATGGTCAAGTAAGACCTTTTACTTATCTTCACATAGGCGGAACTGCTAAAAGAAAGGAGCCAGGGGCTTCTCCCAAGCCCATGTGACCCCTGAGAAACAGATCCTCAGAGGGCCTTAAGAGTAAAAATAAATTGGTTTATCTGGACCAAATGTAGAGTCTTAAAACACCCAAAAAGAAAGTATAACCCAAGATTAAAGTGGTCAATATAATTTTTTAAGAGTCCATATGTATAGCTAAAGGCTACATAGTAGAGGTGATAAACATTACCATTAAAACCTACCCGATGACTTTATAGACATACACAGGTGCCAAGGTTCCGAGTGCAATTGATTAGGACTAGTAATAATCAGGTACATATAGATTAGAGACCCATATGCAAACATCTAAGTGTTGTTAGCAAAAACAATGAGTCTTCCTGTATGAAACAGTATATTTTAAAATGAAATGGAGATCTTTCTTAAAGGTTAAAAACTCATTCAATTTTATGTCTTACAGGGTTTATACTAAGTTCAATATTGTACAGCAAAAGAAACAACCAATTGAATGAAGTGGAAGCCCACAGAGTGGGAGAAAATCTTCACCAGCCATTCATCCAACACAGGATTAGTATTACAAATATACAGAGAACTCAAAAAACAAAGAACTAATAACTCAAATGATCTAATGAAGAAATGGGCTGTGGACCTGAACTGAGAGCTCTCAAAAGAAGAAATAAAATGACTAAGAAATACTTTAAAGTGTTCAACATCTTTAGTAATTAGGGAAATGCAAATCAAAAGTACTTTAAGATTTCATTTTACCCCCATCAGAATGGCTAGATCAAAAGAACAAATGATACCAAATACTGGCTAAGATGTGGGATAAGGGGAACGCTCATTCACTGCTGATGGGGTTGCAAACTGCTGGTGAAATCAGTGTGGAGACCTCTTTAAAAACTTAAATCTATATGAACCCATTATACCACTTCTTGGTATATATTCAAAGGACTCATCCTACTGTAGAGATACTTGTGCAGCCATGTTTGTTGCCCTTTTTACAAGAGCTAAGAAATGAAAACAACCTAAATGTCCTTCAACTGATGAATGGATAATGAAAGTGTGGTACATTTACACAATGGAGTTCTACTTAGCAGTAAAGAAAAATGAAGTCATGAAATTTGCAGGTAAATGGATGGATCTAAAAGCTGTTATACTAATAAAACCTCTGCTAGCCTGCTTAACCAAGATACAGGAATCTATCTGCTCTCTCAGAAAGATTTCCGCAGCAACCATGGTCACCTTTGTGGAGTACTAAAACCAAGATACCCATGGTGGGCCTGGGTATCTGGAAGTCTCCCCCAGGCCAAGTCAAGGAATCCGTGAAGGTGGCCATTGATGCTGGATATTGCCACATTGACTCTGTGTATGCATATTATAAGAAGAATGAGGTGGGAGGAGCCATCCAAGAAACGATCAAAATGAAGGTTGTAAGGCCAAATGAACTTGTCATTGTTAGCAAGTTGTGGCCCACCTGCTTTGAGAGAAAACTGCTGAAGGAAGCCTTTCAGAAGACCCTCATGGATCTAAAACTGGACTATCTGAACCTCTGTCTTATTCACTGGCCATAGGGACTTCAGCCTGGGAGGAAGGAGTTATTTCCTAAAGATGATAAGGCCAGTGTTCTCACCAGTAAAACAACATTCTTGGATGCCTGGAAGGTCATGGAAGAACTGGTGGAAGAGAAATTAGTGAAAGCCCTTGTCCTAGTTTGTTTCTCCATTGCTGTGGCAAGATACTCTGACCAATACTAACTTGGGGAGGAAAAGATTTATTAGGCGTACATCTCCCAGGTCACAGTTCATCGGGGAGCCAAAGGTAGGAACTCAAGGCAGGAACCTGGAGGCAGGAGCTGTAGCACAGGCCATGGAGGAACACTAATTACTGGCTTGCTCCCCTGGCCCCTGCTCAGCCTGCTTATGCAACACAGGCCCACATGCCCAGGGATGGCACCATCTACAGAGGGCTGGGCCCTTCCACATCACTCAACAATCAAGAAGATGCCCCACAGACATGGCCACAGGCCAGTCCTATGGAGGAAATTCCCCAATTGAGGCTCCCTCAACCCAGGTGTGTCAAGTTGACACTAAAGCTATCCAGCACAGCCCTGAATGTCTCCAACTTCAGTCACTTCCAGATTGAAATGATCTTGAACAAACTTGGACTGAAACATAAACTACTGACCAATCAGGTCAGATGCCACCCATCCCTCACCCAGGACAAATTGATCCATTACTGCTACTCCAAGGGCATCACCTTCACAGCCTAGAGCCCACTGGACTCTCCAGCTAGGCCTTGGGCCAAGCCAATGGACCCTTCACTAATGGAGGATCCAAAGATTAAAGTGATCATTGCAAAGCACAGGAAAACATCAGCCCAGGTTCTGTTTAGGTTCTGTATGCAGAAAAAATGTAATGGTGATCCCCAAGTCTGTGACACCCTCACACATACAGGAGAACTTTCAAGTCTTTGACTTCAAGTTGGGTGATGAGGAGATGGCCACCATTCTTAGCTTCAGCAGAAGCTGGAGGGCCTGTTTGCTGCCTGAGACCATCAATATGGAAGAGTATCTTTACAATGGGGGATACTGAAACTATATCACCTGGCGAGATTGCTGAGTGGACCCCTACACACTTGCTGATGTACAATTCATTCCTCCTGAGTCCTATTGTAGCTGTGGCTGTCTGACATCATGTTGTGCCCACCTTGATATACTCTGAAATCTAGGCGATGCTTTATTTAAATCCTGATGGCCAACCACAGGTAGATTGTTCTAGGGAAATATGACTCAGAGAAGCAAAGGACAATTTATTTCACTGATTTGATCTGACCAAATGTTTGTCAAACACCAGGAACTCTGATAATACTAAGAATGTACAAAATAATAAAAATAACAAAGGGAGAAAAAGCTGTTATACTAACACAGACTCAGAAAAGAACACAATGTATGTTCTCATTTGTGGATCTTCACTCCAGATCCTTAGATACCTCTCACAACTCATCAAAAAAGCATTTTTTTCCAGCAGATGGAGACTATTACAGAGTTCTACTACTGGTCAAATGCATAGTGTTTTTTAGATGCTCAGTCCTAAGTGACATATCTACAATAAAACATGTACAACTAAGGCTCAGGGAACAGAGTGGAATAGGGGACAGAAAGAATGTCAGTGCATCTCCCAGCACTTACTAGCAAAGATTCCTCATGCAACAGATGATGATTAACCCAGAAATCCAAAGCTGGTCAAAGTGCAGAGAATAAGAGATTACAGATTGCTTGTCCCTGGTAGGACACATATCAAATCTATGCCACCCAGGGTTCATGGACCATTGCAGAAGAGGGGACAGAAAGACTGTAAGAGCCAAGGGTGGTACATGACTGCAAGGGAACAAGAGTTTTCCAGGTGACTAGAAAATTGCTCATATTAATTTACAGCAGTGGTGACTATGCATAAGACCCATGTGAACTCAACCAGACAAAACCAAGCATAGAAGTGGAGAAATGGGTAAGAAGCCCCAAACTTAGCTGAGGAAACCAATGACTACTGGTATACAGTTGGTTTTCTTTAAAGGAGTGCCACTAGATAGGTCAATTACACGCCAGTGTATGGACTCACACTAAAGGACATTTGGGGACACAAATGTGCCTTGATAAGCTTTAACATATAGGACAGAATGCATGAAATCCAAGGAAGTGGGGCTGTGGAGAGTGCAGAGAGGAGAGAGGTCTAAATATGATCAAGATGTATTGCATGAGATTTTAGTTCACCTTTCTTTTTTGCTGGTGCTTCTATAACATAAATCCTCCATGTTTCCAGCTGAGAGGCTTGTGTGTTTTATAGCACTCTTCATCCCAATAGATGCTGCACTCTAATCCTGTTTCTTCTCCTTTTTTTGCCTGCACCTGATTGTGTATGTGTGTGTGTGTGTGTGTGTGTACATGCCTACAGAGGTGTTGGATCCCCTGGAGCTGAAGTTACAGGCAGTTGTAAGCCACATGGGTGCTGGGAACCAGACTCTGTAGTCCTCATGATTGAGCAGCAAGCACTTTTTTAATTTTTTGAGACAGGATCTCACTATGTAGCCCTTGCTGGCCTGGAGCTCTCTATGTAGATTAGGCTGCTTTAAACTCACAGAGATCCACCTGCCTCTGCCTCATGATTATAGGTGTGCACCACCATGCCCCATCTAGCAGCTGCACTCTTAACCCCTGATCTATCTCTCCATGCCCCTCTGCTCAGCTTCTCAGCCACCTTCTTGTGCATCTTCAGAATTTGACAGATGACATTAGGAAAGCTGGAAGGCTTTGGGACCAAGTCGTTCATCCTTTTTTGTAATCAGGCCCCTCTGTCTCTCCAGTCCTGCTGAACTGATGCAATTCTCACTGCTGTCCTTGGCTCCTAGAACCTCCTTCTGTACTCGGGACAAAAATCCAGATGCTGGACATATGTTTCCCTGAGGGACCAAAGCATTGATGAATGTCATTTTCTATGTATAGCTTCCCCCACTCTGAGTTCTAGATGCCTCAGCGGCTAGGTGCCATCACACATGTTTCATAGTCTGTCTAGATATCTTAATTATTCTTTGCTGAATCACTGGTTATGCTCACTATTCCCACAAGGAAAAACCTTTAGGCTCTAGAAAGATGGCTCAGAGAGTTAAGAGCACTTGTTGCTTTTGCAAAGGACTTGGCTTCAGTCCCCAGCTCCCATATGGTGGCTAACAACTGTTCATAACTCCAATTTCAGGGGATCTGACACCCTTTTCTAGCCTCTGTGGGCATTTCACACATGTGGTGCACTTCCATACATGCAGGCAAAACACTTGTACACATAAAATCAAAATAAAAACTTTTAGAGAAATACTTTAAAAATATAAAGGTGTGGGGGCTGGAGAGATGGCTCAGTGGTTAAGAGCACTGACTGCTATTGCAGAGGACCCAGATTCAATTCCCAGCACCCACATGGCAGCTATAAACCGTACTTAACTCCAGTTCCAGGGGAATCTGAAGCCATCTTCGGATCTCCGTGGCATTGCACGACATGGGTGCACTCACATACATGCAAGCAATACACTCATATACATAAAATAAAAATAATAAAATATTAAAAATGTAAAGGTGTGGCTTTCCATTTAAATAGAAAAATATATGACCAAGACTCTGCCTGATGTATCAAGATATGGTGTCCAGTAATACCTGTGTGTCTTAATCACCTGAACACTTCCAAAAATAAGAGTCCATGATTCCACACCAAGCCTACAAAAACTGCATTTCTGAGGTAAAATAAGTTTGGCTTTGTATTTTTAAAATCTCTCCAGGTAAGAATATCTGCTATGGCCATGATTGAGTACCAGGGCTGGATTTATTCTCCCTGGCTTAAGCAGTTGGAAAAACTGACAAAACAGATGGAACAATGGTTTGCAGACATTGAATAATAGGCAGTGCTGGACAATGATTAGTCAGGTAAGAAAAGAAAATGAGTTGAGTCATATATTTGCCCCAGCCTATTGTTTTGAGATAATTCCAGGCCTCAAGAGCCCAAGCAATGCTACCAGCTTGAGGAGACAACTGTCAGGACACAGTAGCTTGTGGCAGCTGAGGACAGAGAACTAGAAGGCAAGAGCTTCCCATATACAGAATTCCAAGTGTCAACTGAAGGCTCTCCCTGATTCTTTGTTCAAGTACTGGTATGTGAAGGACCCAGGTGACACTGGATCCATTTCTTAGCAGCCTCCATCTTGTCAGCCTTTAGTCTCCTTTGCCCCATACTGCGGGCTAAGATTAGGCAAGCCCGGACATGCCTTGCTGAAACCAATGAAATCCCATGTTAGGGTCCATGACTCGGTGGGTCTCTTCAGGAGAACAAATGCACGAGTATGGAGATGCAAAAATCAAGCAGAGTTTTATTAAACCAGCTAGCTGGGGCCGACCGTCCTTCCAAGATAC
>NW_008355168.1:152443-154302 GCF_000622305.1 Nannospalax galili | reverse complement strand
GTAAAGATTATATAGGCTCCCACAACTGTTACACAAAAGCCCACATTTATATGACCAATAGTTTCAAAGCAAGCATTTCACAAACCAATAACTTCAAAACAAGAAAAATGTTGCAACTCCCTTCAGGTGTCTCAATTGGGGAGGGATGGGTGGTATGTGCCTGGCACGACCCTTCCCTGTTATCTTGTGTAAGCAGACATGCCTACGTGACATGACACAGATCAGACAGGTCAGGCTCCGGGGACTGTAGCACTTGCCCCTATCTCCAGATGCCTGTGTCTCTAGTTGAGTTAATTGGTTACAAGTAGTAAATTCAAACAAGTAAATTCAAGCAGTAAATTCAGACAAGCAGTAAATTCAAACAAGCAGTAAATTCCTCTTTCCCTAACATCCCACCCCCCCACAAGGAATTCGGAGTTATCCAATCAATTCAAAGGTCACCCAGTTTGCGTGGGCTTTTTCAAAAGTACCCAATAAAAACCCCTGCTCATTGTTGGTCGGGGCCGGACTCCATTCATTGGCTCCTGGAGTCTGTGCCCAACTGGTCATTCAAGAATTGGAATGCTTTTCAATAAAATCTTCTAAATTTCGAATTTTGGTGGGTGGTCTCCAATCATTCCTGAACCTCAGACCCAAAAGTATGTACATGTTTGAGAAGAAACCAATTGGAAACCAACTGAAGAAAAGAACTACCAAAAACGGTTAGGGAAACTAATTCCCAGAGGTCTCATAAGACTGGAAATACAGCCTGTTCGTACCAACCAAAACAGAAAGACCATTCAATAATTAATGCCTTAATTCTTCAGCAGGTACCTTCTCACAGTAGAGAATGAGTTCTCTATATTACATGGAGGTGGGAGAGATGTGAAGAAATAATGACCAAACAAAATAGTCTCAAATATAATAAAAAGTATCAACCTACAAATTCAAGCAAAAGGAAAAATCATAAGTACACTAAGTCTCCTTGGCCTTCTCTCCCATGTAGCTTCAAATTTTTGCTGAAGACTTAAGGATTACATTATAGTAAAATTGCTGAAATCCAGTAAAAAGTCCTAAAATCACCAAAGAAAGACGCATATACATATATACATATATGAACAAAGATAGGAATTATGTCAGGTTTCCATTAGAAACTATGCAACTAAGAAAAATGAAGGAATGAATGAGCAAAGTTGTACACATCCTTAATCCTAGCACTCAGGCAGAGGCAGGCAGATCTCTGTGAGACTGAAAGCAACCTGGCCTACTAGGGAGAAAAGAAACAAGCAAAAAAAACCTTTTTTTAATGAATGAATGTCTTAAGATTGCAGAAAACGAAGACTTCCTTCATCAGGGTAGCTGCTGGGAGCTCAGCAGACTGCTAGAGTGTGCTGGGTTCTGGCCTCCAACTACCAGAGGGCCTGAGAACCCAGGGGACAGCATGACAGCCCCAGATCCTGCTTCCACGTGGTGGTGAGCTCCCCTCAATTGCACCATACCATCCCCCTACCTGGGATTTGGTGAGGCCCCTCCCAGGGCCCCAGGGCAGATCTGGCTTTGGTAGGCTAAGGCTGAGATCCTAGCAGACAGCCTGAGAGGGTGGGTTCGGACCTCCAGGGGGTAGCAGCTGGGAGTTTAGCAGACAGCCAGAGCATGCTGGTTTCTGCCCTCCAACTACCAGAGGGCCTGTGTGCTGGATAGCTGTAGTGTCAACTTGACACACCTGGGTTGATGGAGCCTCAATCAGGGAATTTCCTCTATTGGACTGGCCTGTGGCCATGTCTGAAGGGAATCTTCTTGATGAGTGATGTGGGAGGGCCCAGCCTACTGTGGGTGGTGCCACCCCTGGGCAGGTGGGCCTGTGTTGCATAAGAAAGCAG
>NW_008355168.1:136165-152403 GCF_000622305.1 Nannospalax galili | reverse complement strand
TCCTGCCTCCAGGTTCCTGCCCTGAGTTCCTACCTTGGGCTCCCAGATGAAATGTGACCTGGAATATGTAAGCTAAATAAACCCTTTTCTCCCCAAGTTGGTAGTGGTCAGAGTATTTTGTCACAGCAATGAAGAACAAACTAGGACAGCCTGAGAACCCAGGGGACAGCCTGATGGCCCCAGGATCCTGCCTACACTTTGTCCTGAGCTTCCCCTAATTGTGCCATGCCATCCCCCTACTGGGGATTTTGTGAGGCCCCTCCCAAGGCCCCAGGGCAGATCTCCCTTTAGTAGGCTAAGGCTGGGATCTCAGCAGACCACCAGACAGTGCTGAGTTCTGCCCCTCCTCTGGCCTCCCTCTGGCATAGGGTTGACAACAGGGGACTGCCTGAGAGAGCCTGGATCCTGCCTCCACATGGTGAAGGAAGCCTGAGTGTATCTGACTGGAACCTGAATTGGGCTTCTATGGGTACCCCTGAATAGCTGATCTGAAGCCATCAGTTCCATCTAAAATAAACCTGAGAGAACCTGAACCATGTACCAACCAGCTTTACATAACCAGTAAAGGATCTAGGCACCTGGATAATACAAACAAGCATATGCAACTTAATTCTCATATCAGAATCATAAACAACAAAAATTATTTACATGCCGAAACGACGACAAAAGAATAACAAAATGGAAAGCCATCCTGTAGAAGAGTTCTACAAGGAGAACCCCCTAGAGATAACTCAGGACACTGAATTTAAATGAACAATCATAAACATGATCAAGGAATTCAATGAATTTAAAGAACACAAGAAGAAACAACTCAAAGAGCTAAAAGAAGATAGAGATAAACTTCTGAATGAATTCACAAAAGAGATAGAAACATTGAAGAAAACTCAGGGAGAAAAGAAGGAAGTGGAAAACTCAATAAGCCAACTTGAAACAATGGGAAAGCCTCACCTCTAAAATGAATGAAATGGAAAACAATATCAACACTGGAGGATAAAGTTGAAGAATGTTATCACTCAAGCAAAGAGTATGGAAAAATTTTGAAAACACAGGAATGGAATATGCAAGAGATGTGGGACACCATGAAAAGACCAAATCTATGGATCATAGGAATAGAGGAAGGAGAAGAATTTCAGGTTAATGGTGTTGACCAGATCTTAAACAGGACTGTAGAAGAGAATTTCCCAAAATTAAGGAAAGACATCCCCATACAAATACAGGAAGCACATAGAACACCAAATAGACAGGCTCAGAAAAGAAACTCTCCACGACACATCATAGTAAAAACACTAAATGTACAGAACAAAGAGAGAGTACTGAAAGCAGCAAAAGAAAAATAAGTCACAAAGGAAAGCCCATTGAATTACAACTGACTTATCAATGCAAACTATGAAAGCCAGAAGAGCCTGGACCAAGGTATTTCCAGTTCTACATAACAATAGATGCCAGCCCAGAATACAATACCCAGCAAAAATATCTATTACAGTTTAAGGGAAAAGAAAAATCTTCCATGACAAAAATAGCCTGAAAGAATACATGTCCACAAAACCAGCCCTCCAAAGGATACTTGAAGCAATACAGAGAGCAGAGAGAGAAACAACTATACCCTAGGGGAACAAAAGAAAATAAAGATATAATCTAGGAAACACAAAATTACACAGAGAACACAAACAGCAATCAAAATGAAGGCAACCAGTACACACCTTTCAATAATAACCCTAAATATCAAAGGACTGAAGTCCGCAGTCAAAAGACGCAGGCTTAGCAAATGGATTAAGAAGCAAAATCCATCTCTTTGCTGTCTGCAAGAAACCCATCTCACCCTAAGGACAGGCACTACCTTAAGGTAAAAGGATGGAAAAGAATATTCCAAGCAAATGGCACTAAGAAACAAGCAAGGGTTGCCATTCTAATATCTGACAAAATAGACTTCAAGTAAAACTAATCAGAAGAGATAAGGAGGGTCACTTCATTCTGATCAAAGGAACAGTTAACCAAGAAGATATTAGAGTCCTTAACATATATGCACCAAATTCTGGTGCACCCAGATTCATAAAAACAACACTACAGGACTTGAAGACACAGATTAACCCCAATTCAGTAATAGTAGGGGACTTCAGTACCCCATCATCTCCATTAGACAGGTCAGCTGTGGTCACTGCCAGCGGTAGCCACTCCTCTGTTCTCATGGGTGCTGCTCCTTTGTTCTCACAGGCATCGAGGCTCCTTCTCCGTCTGCCCTGGGCTGAGGCTGCTCTTCTGCCTGCCCTGGGCTGAGGCCGCTCTTCTGCTTGCCTGGTGCTGAGGCAACTCTTCTGCTTGCCCTGTGCTGCCTCCTGTCGTTGCCACTTCTGCCCATGCCCGGACCCCAGGGCTGGTGAGGAGACTGTGTCAGCGGAGCTGCATACAGACACAGGAGACCAGGTTCAGTGACACAGGTCTGCCTTATTGCAGGAAGGCACAAGCTTATATAGGGGTAGTGGTCCAATCACAGCACAGCAAGTAGGATACCTCATTAGCATAACAGATTTAGCGTCCTATCACAGTACAGCAAATAGGTTACCTTATTAGCATAACAGACAGCATCCTATTAGCATAACAGATTTAGTGTCCTATCACAGAATAGAGGGTAGGATGCCTCATTAGCATACTGGGTTTCAGATTACAGAGCCTGGATTCCTGGACACGTGACCCTGACAGTTGCAATATCACCCTACACTCAAGCCTGTCTCCCACAAACTGGACAAAGAATAAACAGAGAGATGTCTGAATTAAATGTCATATATCAAATGGACGTAACAGACATCTTTTGATTATTCCACCCAAACACCAAAGAATACACTTTCTACTCAGCACCTCATGGAACTTTTTCAAAGATTGACTACATACTGGACCACAAAACAAACCTTGACAAATACAAAAATATTGAAATACTTCCATGCATTCTATCAGACCACAAAGCAATAAAGCTCAAAATCAACACTGGACAAAGCCCCAGTCACTACATGAACTCATGGCAATTCAACAACACACTCCTGAACAATGAGTGAGTCAAAGAAGAAATTAAGAAAGAAATAAAAGAATTCCTGGAATTCAATGAAAAGGACAATACAACACAACACAACCTCTGGAATACATTAAAAGCAGTCCTAAGAGGAAAGTTTATAGCTCTAAGTGCCTACATTAAAAAATTGGAAAGATCCCAAATAAATGACCTAACACTGCAACTCAAGGCACAGGAAAGGCAAGAACAAATGACACCCAAACCCAGGAGAAGAGAAAAAATAACAAAAACAAGAGCAGAAATTAATGAAATAGAAACAAAGGAAACAATACAAAGAATCAATGAATCTAAGAGCTGGTTCTTTGAAAAGCTAAATAAGATAGATAGGCACTTAGTCCAGTTAACCAAAAGAAAGAAAGAGCAAATCCAAATCAACAAAATCAGAGCTGAAAGGGGAAACATTACACACTCAAAGATCCGAAGCATTATAAGGGAATATTTTAAAAACCTATGCACTACTAAATCTGAAAGTCTAAAAGAGATGGATGGATATCTGAAATCATGGGAACCTCCAAAGTTAAACCAAGAAGAGATCAACAGTTTAAACAGGCCCATAACATATAAGGAAATTGAAACAGTAATACAAAGCCTCCCAACTAAAAATAGCCCAGGCCCAAATGGGTTTACAGCAGAATTCTAACTACTTAAATTATTCAAAATGATAGAAACAGAGGGAGAACTCCCAAATTCCTTCTATGAAGCCAGCATCACTCTAATACCCAAACCAGGTAAAGACACAACCAAAAAAGAAAACTATAGACCCATATCCTTAATGAACATAGATGTAAAAATTCTCAACAAAATTCTTGCAAACTACATATAGACGCACATCAAAAAGATCATTCACCATGATCAAGTAAGCTTTATCCCAGAAATGCAGGCATGGTTCAATATACGCACATCAATAAATGTCATTAATCATACAAATGAACTCAAAGACAAAAACCACATTGTCATTTCAATAGATGCAAAAAAGGCTTCTGACAAAATTCAATATGCATTCATGTTCAAAGTCCTAGAGGGAATTGGACTGGAGGGAACGTACCTCAACATAATTAAAGCTATATACAGCAAACCAACAGCCAATATCATTCTAAATGGAGAAAAACTGGAAGCATTCCCATTAAAATCAGGAACCAGACAAGGATGTCCACTGTCTCTACTCCTTTTCAACATAGTGCTTGAAACTCTTGTTAGAGCAATAAGACAGGAGAAGGAAATTAAAGGAGTACTAATTGGAAAAGAAGAGGTCAAACTATCACTTTTTGCAGATGATATGATACTATACCTAAGAGATCCCAAAAGTTCAACCAGAAAACTCCTAGAACTGATCAACACTTTCTGTATAGTGGCAGGTTATAAAATCGATCTACAAAAATCAGTAGCCTTTCTATATACCAATAATAAGCAATTGGAGAAAGAATACAGGGAAATGCTCCCATGAGGAAGACACCAGGGATGGAAGGACCTCCCATGTTCATCGATTGGAAGAATTAATGTTGTTAAAACGACCATCCTACCAAAAGCAATATTCAATGCAATCCCAATCAAAATGCTTGTGACATACTTCACAGAATTTTTAAAATGCATCCTTAAATTCATATGGAGGTACAAAAGACCCTGGATAGCCAAAGCAACCCTGAGCACAAAGAGAAATGCTTGGGGTATTATTATACCAGATCTCAAAGTATACTGCAGAGCTATAGTCATAAAAACAGCATGGTACTGGCCCCAAAACAGACACATAGATCAATGGAACATCATTGAAGATCCAAACCTGAGTACACACAATTTCAGCTACCTGATATTTGACAAAGGTGTGAAGAACACACAATGGAGGAAAGTCAGCATCTTCAACAAATGGTGCTGTCAAAACTGGAGCTCCACCTGTAGAAGATCTTTATCTACAGATCTAACTAGATCCTTATCTTTTAATTGCACAAAAATCAGCTCCAAATCTATCAAAGACCTCAATGTGAAAGTGGAAACCCTGAAACTATTAGAAGAAAATATTGGCAGTAACTTATAGGATATAGATGTAGGAAAGGATTTTCTAAATCGGACAGAAGTTGCTCAGGAATTAAGGTTGGCAATCGATAAGTGGGACCTCATTAAACTAAAAAGCTTCTGTGGAACAAAAGAAACAATCAAAAAAGTGAAGAGAAAACACACAGAATGGGAAAAAAATCTTCACCAGAGACACATCTGACAGAGGTTTAACATCCAGAATATATAAAGAACTCATAAAACAAAGAATCGAGAAACCAAATGATCCACTAAAAAGATGGGATAAAGATCTAAACAGAGTTCTCAAAGGAAGAAATAAAGATGGCTAAGAAACATCTCAAAATGTGTTCAACATCGTTAGTAATTAGGGAAATGCAAATTAAAACCACCCTAAGGTATCACCTTACTCTAATCAGACTGCCTAGGATCAAGAGAACAAATGATACCAAATGCTGGCAAGGATGTCGAGAAAGGGGAATGCTCATTCACTGCTGGTGGGGTTGCAAACTAGTGCAGCCTCTATGGAAAACAGTGTGGAGAACTCTTAAAAAACTAAAATTGAACCTACCATATGACCCAGTTATACCACTCCTTGGCATATATCCAAAGGACTCATCCTACTGTAGAGTCACTTGTACAACCATGTTTGTTGCTGCTCTTTCACAATAGCTAAGAGATGGAAGCAACCTAAGTGTCCCTCAACTGACGAGTGGTTAACAAAAATGTAGTATATTTACACAATGAAGTTCTATCCAGCATTAAAGAAAGATGAAATAAACTTGCATGCAAATGGATGGATCTAGAAACCATTATTCTAAGTGAAGTAACACAGCCTCAGAAAAACAAACAATGTATGTTCTCCCTCATATGTAGCTCCTAGCACCAAATCCTTTTAAATTCCAAGTCCTTTTAATAAGAAGATGTTATACAGCAGTCCCTTCTGCCTGAAAAAACTACCATCATCACGATTTGGCTGAGCCTGGTCACTAAACATAGTCACAATTGGGCTTGTTGACGGTTGTACTCATTCATTAAAGTAGTGCCAAACAGGGTCACTGGACCCTCACTTGAATATCCAGCCACTCTTCCTAGCCAACTAGTCCAGCCTTGGAAGACAAAAGAAAAATGAGGAAGAACCCAATAACGAGATGCTTTTGGAAGCCCTTGTCAAGAAACTCCAATGGCTTTCATATGAACATTTGAAAATTGCCCTGTTCTGACTTTTTTCTAGTTCCCTGCATAGAATTTGTCATGCTAATTACTCTTGCCTTTACTTCTCCTTCACATCTCCTATTCAGGATTCAAGAACTTTCTTTTCCCCTTAGAGATAAGAGTTATGCAATTTGGGAGTCTTTTAGATAGACCCACTGAAGGGGTACTTCAATTGCCTCACCCTGCATCCCTGTTCAGCATGGAAGAAGCCAAAGTGGTCTGTGTCCTTATCCCCTATTGGTAATTTGGGTAATCCCTTCAGAGGATGGCATGATAAGAATAGGAAATAGGAATTGTCTAGGCAGTTAGGTTAAAAAGACCCCAAAAAATGTAGCTAGTTTCTTGGCTAAAAGTCAAAATGTCCTTGGTACTGTTAGCAACATACTCTGTTCAAAGGCCAAAAATGTCAAAAGTATTTGGGATCTTGCATCTAATCCTTAAAAAATTGTAGGGTTACTTCTTCAGAGGGGGAAATGTTAGAGGGGAGGGAGTGGGCATGAATTTGGATCAAAATGCCTTGTATACATGTATGAAATTCTCAATAAAGTTTTTGTAAAAATTTTTTTAAAAAGATTATCCCGGGCATGGTGGCACACACCTTTAATCCCAACACTTGGGAGGCAGAGGCAGGTGGATGTCTGTGAGTTCAAGGCCAGCCTGGTCTACATAGTTCCAGGACAGTTGGGGCTACAGGGAGACCCTGTCTCAAAAAGACCAAGAAAAAAAAATTTCAGAAAACATTTTAAAAGTGAACCTAGAATTCTTAAATAAACCTTTCAGAAATGAAAGTAAAATAAAATATTTTTGAATACATATATATTCACATAAGCTATGACAATTCAATATGAGCAGAATTGCTAAAAATGTTGAAGACGTATCTTCAAAAAAAAAAGTGAAAAAAAATGACATTATTAAAACTTGGAGCCGGGCATGGTGACACACATCTGTGGCCCTGGCACTTGGTGGGTGGAGGCAGGAAGATCAGCAATTTGAGGTCATCTTGGTTACAGAGCGAGTTGAAGACTAGCCTGGGTTATATGAGACTCTGTCTGAAAAAAACCATAATAAATAGTAAGTGGATTTATGAAAAGATATTAACAGCAGTGAAAATGTAAAATGTATAACTAAGTATAATTTCATGTTTAATCTATAAAATGATTTTAAAACAAATGAATAACAAGATATATGGTTTAAAACTTATGTGGAGAGGCTGGGTATGTAGCTCGGTTGATAAAGCATGCACTAGGTTCAATCCTCAGCACTTGGTGTGGTGGCACATGCCGTAATCCCAGCACTCTGAAGGTAAAGGCAGGAGGATCAGTTCAAAATCATCCTCAGCTTCCTAAGAAGTTCCAGGTCTGCCTAGGCTACATGAGACCCTGTCTCAAAAACAGACAAAACAAAACAAAACTGGGGTTGTGCAGTCTGCACCATGGTGTATCCTAGGCACCCTAGTGTGGAGGTATTCATGTAGCTGATGTAAATCCACCAAGATGCTAACATGTTAAATGAGTACTTGCCTGCCTTTTACAAACCTATAGATAATTTGAGTGGCAAATACTGTCACCAAACCCTTTTTTGGTCAGTCATTCATTCAAACTTTTGTTAACTTTAATATCTTGTATATTATAAGCTTAACCTATGTAAAAAAGAACATTGACAGAAAGACCATAGTGAAATAGGAAAATATTAACTATGGTTATATTTGACTAATGGGATTCTAGATTACTTTAATTTTCTTTAAACATTTCAGAATCTCCCAAAATTTTTACAATGTGTGTGCTTCCATTTTAAAACCAAATGGGTAAATTTTTACAATTTTTATTGAATTTTTGTGTATTTCATACAGGACATCTTAATCATCTTTATACCCTCTTCCCCAGGGCCCCCTCCCATAGCCCTGTACTAGATTTCATACATCTGTCATTTGTGTTAAGGCCTATTGTGTCGTTAGTGTCCCCAGATGTCCCTCAGTGCAACTTCATCCACTGAGGTCTAGTCAGCCTATCTAGAGTCCCTCCTTTTAAGAAGATCAATTCTTCCTCAGCAAGCAGTAATCAGCTGCCAATAATACTTCGATTACAATTGGGGCCTGCTATTCATTTCCACATTTCTGTGCTGGTTTTTTTTTTTTTTTGTCTGCTTGTGTTTTCATGGGTCTCATGCATGCAGACACCATTGCTGTAAGTTCATATGAGAAGGGTCTCAGGAGCCTGTCAGACTCTTATTTCCATATGGTCATGCACCTCCTCTCTGGCTCTTCCAATCGTTCTGCCCCTTCTTCCATAATGGTCCCTGAGCCCTGGGTGGGTGGATTTTAATATAGGAGTCCTGTCCAAGCACCTGTACTCTGTAGGCTCTTATTCTCTACATTTTGGCCATTTGTGACTTTTTCTGTTCCTGGCCCTCTGTTGCATGAGGGAGCTTCATTGATGAGAAATGAAAGATGTATTAGTGTTCTCTTTATCCCTTGTTCTATTTTCTGTGAGCCTTAGGTATAGAGGTTGCATCGTAGATGTGCTACTTAGGCCTGAGCAATTCAGAGAAAATCTCTGTATGACCAGTTGCAGAGCCCTGTAATAATCCCTGTCTGCTGAAAAAGAATCTCCTTTGATGGATGGTGACTGGGATTCTTGTCTGTAAATTTAAGGATCCATATTTTGAACATAGTAAGAAATTACATTTGTCTTGGGATGTGACAGCCTTGGGGTTTTCTCTAAGGTCTATGACCTCTCCAGCTGTGTGTGTTCACCTAAGTTTACTGTATCACACATGAGTTTCCTCCCATTGAGTGGACTTTAAGTCCAATTAGGTACCTGTTGATTACCCCCAAGATAAAAGTGCCAATATTGTTCACGTGCCAGTCATTGATGTGGTTTTTAGGCCTTGAATCTGGGGTTGGACAATCAATTGATGTTCTTTACCAGCTTATGTAGTGCTCTCCAAAGCTATGAGAGCTAGCTTTCAGGGGAGGTGGCTTCCAGGTCAGTTCTAGCTCCATTGCTCCAAATTCTGTGTCTGAAATATGTCCTGTCTTCAGCAATAGGGTCTTACCTTCAAGTTCTGGGAGGCAATCAAGGATTGTGGCAATAGCCTGTGCAGTTTTGGGAGTCTCTTTGACTACCCTGGCCAAAAACTCAAAGGAAGGTTTCTCCTGTCTGGCACTGTTTCTTCTTATGTAGCATTCAGCTACAGTATGTGTATGTGAAAAATATTGTATATTTTTCAGTAGGTTTTTAAACTAATACGATTCCCTCTGGTTTTTTATACTAGCTAGATATTATTTATATCTCTTCTCTCTCCCTGTCTAACCCTGCCCCCATGCCAACCCCATTTAAAGTGTCCCCATTTTCCCCATTTTTTCCCTTGATAATTCTTAACTGCCAAGGTCCCATCACTCTTGAGCTTCTTCTTCCCCTTTATCCCCATAGTTCCTTGTATAACCCTCCCTCTCCTCTTCACATTTAACACCCCTCATTTTACACATTTCTCCCTTAGGAACACTTGTCTCCTACTGCTCTTCTCTCTTAGGTTCCTTCTTTCTTTTTACCTCCTTGGTTCCTGCAGTTACATCAGGATATGCACTCACATGTAAGGATTTGGTGCTAGGATTCACAAATGAGGGAGAACATCCATCTTTTGTTTTCCCGAGTCTATGTTACTTCACTTAATATAGCAGTTTCTAGTTCCATCCATTTACCTGCAAATTTCATTATTTCATTTTTCTTTACCACTGAGTAGAACTCCATTGTGTAAATGTACCACACTTTCATTAACCACTCATCAGTTGAGGGACACTTAGGTTGCTTCCATCTTTTAGCTATTGTGAAAAGAGTAGCAGCAATCATGGTTGTACAAGTGTCTCTACAATAGGATAAGTCCTTTGGGTATAAGCCAAAGAATGGTATAACCAGATCACATGGCTCTCTCTTTTGACTTTATATTGGAAGGACCAAATGGCATCAGCCCACCTACTCAGGAGCTCCTTCAGAGGCCCAAGTTAGGTTCTAGTCAGGTACTCTCAGGCTTCCTCCTAAGGTCTGGGCGCCTACTAACAAGCAGTCATAGCACAATTTGGGAAGCTCGCTAAGGGGAGGCCTGATTTAGGCACTCTCAGGCAGTCTGTAAAGATCTGGGCCCCTACTAAGTGGAAGAGAAGCCTAGATCTGGGTTGATGGGTTGGCCTGCAGGTAGTCCCAATGTACAGGGATAGGCATGGTGGGATTTGGGGAAACTCACTACCATGCAGAGGCTGGATCCAGAGAGTCTCAGGTAGTCTGCAAAGGTCTGGGCCCCTACTGAAGGGCAGAAAATCCTAGCCCTGGAGCAGTGGAATAAGCCACACATTGTCCAGTATAGAGGGATGGGCATAGCACCATTTGGGGAAGCTCACTACCATGCAGATGCTGGATCCAGGCATTCTTGGGTAGTCTGCATTTTAAAAATATTATTAACATCCATTTTGAAATGTCGTGTGTTCACACTTGTTTGTTTTGAGACAGTCTCCCTAGCTAGCCTGGAACTCACTACATAGACCAGGCTGGCCTCGATTTCTCTGAGATCTGCCTGCCTCTGCCTCCTGAGTTCTGAGATTAAAGGCACAGATCACCATGCCCAACTGTTTTTACACTTTTAAACATGCACAGGAAAATAATTTAAACAAGTATTCCAGATATTGGTATCAATCCCCCTAAACTGGGATTGCAAGTGGTTGTGAGCCACCCGATATGGATACTGAGAATTGAACTGAGGTCCTCTAGAAGAGCACTGTGTGCTCTTAACCATTGTGCCACCTCTCTGGCCCTAGCTGTTTTCTGGGACCCCCTTAGTCTTGCATTTCCCCATGCCATCAGAACCAGCACTCCATGAAAGATGCTGCCAAGTGGTACCACTGAGTGGGATGGAACCTGCCATCCATGGTCCATAGCTGCATCAAGTTCTGTATTGCAGAAACAGTGTCCTAGCTTTCAAGGACTAGGGAACCCCATCAGCTTGGGCTTTCCTCCTTTAAATACATTTGGATCTGTTCAAGACGGAGTGCCTAAGGGGCAGGATTTTGCCTTCAGGATGCAGTGCAGGAGGTTTCTCTACAATGCTTGTGGTCTCCCTCTTTTTAAAAAAATATTTTTATTGAGTCTTTGAGAATTCTGTATAATGTATTTTTACCATTTTAAGACAGCCTCCTCCATCTGTTCTTAAATCTATCCCCACTTCATGTCCTCTATTTTGTTGTTGTTGTTTGAGACAGGGTCTCCCTGAAGCCCCAACTGATTTGGACCTCTCTATGTAGACCAGGCTGGCCTCAGTCTCACAGAGATCCACCTTCCTCTGCTTCCCAAGCACTGGTATTAAAGGCATGCTCCACTATGTTTGGCCTATTACTTTTTTAAGGTCTGTCAAGCCTAATTTGTGTTTCCCAAATCCTCTTGGGTGTAAGTCCAATACCCTGGAGCCTGTTCAAACTACCTGGTATCACACAATTAAAGAAAACTAACTCTATCTCTCTCTCTCCAGCAGCTACTGATTGTCAGTATTCCCTCACCTAGAGCTGTGGTTTCTTACTCATGTTGGAATTAGGTTTGGCTTGGGCTGGCACAGTTCTTGCGCATGGTGTCACAACCACTAAGTTCATACCGACAACTATTATGTCCAGAAAACATGTCTTGCTATTACAGTTTTCTTCCCCCTCTTCTGAAATGACCCCTGAGCCTTAGGAGGAGAGGCTGTGATACAAGAGTCCCATTTAAGGCTGAGAATTCTACAGTGTCTCATTGTCTGCATGTTGACTATTTGTAGGTCTCTGTGTTCATTGGCATCTGATTAAAGAAGCTTCTCTTGTGTGAGTTGAGACATGTACTAATCTATGGATATAATAATGTCATTGGGGTCAGTTTAATACTATGTCCACTTAGCAGGATAAAGTAGTAGGATCTCCCCTATAGCCTGTGACCTGCCTAGCCAAAAGTTCTTGGCCCTGTTAATAGTGCCAGATATGAACTCCATTTTGTAAAGTGGGCTGTAAATCTAGTCAGAAGATGGTTGGCTATTCCCATAACATTTTCACCACCACTGTATGACTGGACATATTTTACCAGACCAGTGGTTATTGTAGCTCACAGGTTTCACCACTGGGCAAGACTGATGATTACTTTTCTCTTTCGGTAGCATGCACAGCACCTTCTAGCACTAGGAAAGCTAGCCAGTTCACCTGGGAAGAGGGAACCTCAATTAGGGAATTTCTTCTATTGTATTGGCCTGTGAGCATGTCTGTGAGGCATTTTCTTGATTGTTGAGTGATGTGGGAGGGTCTAGTCCAGTGTGGGTGGTATCACCCTTGGGAAGGTGGCCCTGGGTAGTATAAGAAAGCAGAATGAGCATAGTCCAGGGGAGCAAAGCCCGTAGGCAGCTTTCCTCTGTGGTTTCTTCTTCAGCTCTGTTCTCCAGGTTCCTGCCCTGAGTTCCTGCCCTGGCTTCCCTTGATAGTGAACTGAGAGCTGTAAACTAAATGAACCCTTTCCTCCCTAAGTTACTTTTTGGTCATGTGTTTTGTCACAGCAACAAGAAAACAAACTAATTCATCAGGAAATGGAAATAGCCTAGATAGCCATCAACTGATGAATGGATAGTGGTACACAGTAGAATATTATTCAGCTGTTAAAAAGCAAAGTTATGAAATCTGCAGATAAATGAATGGTACTAGAAACAATCATCCTGAGTGAGGTAACCCAGCTTACAGAATAAGAAAAAATCTTACTGGCTATACATTTGACAGAGGGTTAGTATCTAGAATACAAAAAGAACTAAAAAAATCTAAACATCACAGAAACAAACAACCCAATTAAAAATTGGAGCAAGGAACCAGAGAGTTCTCAAAACATGAAACACAAACGGCTGGGAAACACTTAAAAGTATTTAACATCTCTAGCCATCAGTGAAATACAAATTAAAACTGCTTTGAGATTTCATCTCACCCCAGTCAGAAAGGCAAAGATCCAAAAAACAAACAATGACAAATGCTGGCTAGGATGTGGGGAAAGGGAACAACTAATTCACTGCTGATGGAAATGCAAGCTGGTGCAACCATTATGGAAATCAGTGTGGAGATTCCTCAGAAAACTAGAAGTAGATTTACCATATGAAGCAGCCCTGCCACTCTTGGGCATATACCCAAAGGACTCTATATCCTCCTACAGAGATACCTGCTCATCCATGCTATTGCTGTTCTATTCATAATAGCCAGGAAATGGAAGCAACCTAGCTAGTTTGTCAACTGAGGAATGGACAATGAAAGTATGGTACATTTGCACAATGAAATTTTATTTAGCTATTAAGAAGAATGAAATTGTGAAATTTGCAGGTAAATGAATGAAACTGGAGACAAACATCCTGAATGAGGTAGTTCTGATGCAGAAAGATAAACATTGCATTTTCTTTCTCATTAAGTGCTTACTAGTTTTGAATCCTAAGATAGGTGTATTTCAATTGGAAAATCCATAGAGGTCAGGAATCTAGTAAGGAGATATGGGGGTAGGTGTTCATGAGTTGGGAGAGAGAATGTAATGATAAGGGGAAAATGGGAATAATAGAATAGGAAGGGTTAAATGGGGTGAAGAATGGGAGAGCAGGGCAGAGGAGGGAGGATGGGGAAGAATAACACTAACAACCTTTTGAAAAAGTCAAATGGAAACAGAAAAATAGAAGCTTCTTAAAATATATGCATATACAGCTGAGCATGGTGGCACACACCTTTAATCTTAGCACTTGGGAGACAGAAGCAGGTGGATCTTTGTGAATTTGAGGCCAGCCTAGTCTACATAGCCAGTTTCAGGCCATCTGGAGCTACAGGGAGACGTTGTTTCAGAGAGAGAGAGAGAGAGAGAGAGAGAGAGACCACTGAGGAGCATTTAGGGACACAAATTTGACTATATAGGAATACATATATAATGGATAACTATGGACATAATGTCATTAAGGGTTAGTTTAATACTATGTTCATTTAGCAGAATAAAGTAGTAGGATCTACTCTGTGCCCTGTAACCTGCCTAGCCAAAGGTTCTAGATCCTAACAACAGTGCCACATATGAACTCCATTTTTGTGAAGTGGGCTGTAAACCCAATCAGAAGATGGTTGGTTACTCCCATAACATTTGTGCCACTATTTCATCAGTGGGTCTATTTTGAGAGGCCAGTAGTTATTGTACCTTGCAGGTTTCACAACTGGGAAATATTGATGATTACTTTTCTCTTTTGGTAGCATGCACAGCACCTTCTAGCACTATGAAAACTAGCCAGTAGAGATAAAGCTTCAGGATTTGTACCAGCTTAATTTCTCTATATTTGTTCTATGACTCACATATATAATGTCTTCAGCAATAGGGTCTTACCTTCAAGTTGTGGAGAGTAACTAAGAATGATGGTAATAAACAGTATTGTTTGAGAGTCTGTGGGACCCCCCCCCAGGTAATACCAAAAGAGGGAGGCTATTCCTGTCATTAGACTTTGTGTTTGATAACCTATGATGTCTTGTAAGTCCATTGAACCCCCATTATAGGGTAACTCCATTTAAAGTCTCTCTCTTGTTCATATATATATATATATATATACACACACACTGGAGCCTGATCAACATACCAAGAGTCTCACTCTTAAACAAGACAGACTCTCCCCTCCTGCTATGCTAGAATTTTGACTGGTTTGATCTTTTGCAGGTCTTGTGCATGCAGTCCCAGCTGCTGTGAGTTCGTGTGAGCGACTGCATTGTCATGTCCAAAAAATACTTTTGCTGCAGACATCTACTCCCTCTGGCTCTTAAAATCTTTCTGCCCTCATTTCTGTGATGATCCCTGAGCCTTGGAAGAAAGGGATTTGATATACAAAGTCCAATTTAGAACTGAGCATTCTATAGTCTCTTTATTCTCTGCACATTGACTGGTTGTGGATTTCTGTATTAAAAACCATCTATTGCAAGAAGAAGCTTCTCTGATGAGGACTGAGGAATGCATTAATCTATGGATATAAAGATAAGAACTTAGAGGGCAGTTCATTACTATGTTCATTTAACAGAATAATATTAATAGATTCTGTCCTAGGGCCTATGACCTAGCCAGCCATGAGTTTTTGGCCCAGTTAACAGCACCAGGCATCGGCTCCCTTTTGTGGAATGGGCTTTAAGTCCAATCAGAATGTGGTTGGTTACCTCTGTAACATTCATGCCGCTATTGCACATGTAGGCATATCTTGCCAGGCCAGTCATCACTGTAGCTTGACGGGTTCACAACTCAATAAGAGTCTTGATTTTTCTCCTCCAGTAGCTTGCATGGAAATTCCCAGAACTATGAAAGCTAGCTAATAAGAATTTAGCTTATGGGTTGGACTGTTTTATTTCTACATGTCTTATGACTGTATTCAGCAATAGGCTCTTACTATCAAGTTCTGGAAGGTAATTAAGAGCAAGAGTCATATTCTGTAATGTTTTGGAAGGTCAATAACTCCAAAAGAGGTAACCCATACCTGACACTGGACTTTTCATTTGATAGTCTGTAGTATCTAGGGGAGTATTGTCCTGCAGTTATAGGGTAACTCCATTTGAACTCCTTACATATGTATATATTTTTGGCAGCTTCTCCAGTAATAGATTTCCATAAGGTATTTTCAGAGTTCTTTAAGGTTATTTATTTTTCTCTATTCACCCTCTTCTACTCTGTCCTCCTGTCCCTCACCCCGTTTAACCCTTTCCCTTTCCATTATCCCCTTCCCCTGTTACCAACTGAGTTATATCCTATTTCCCTTGAAATCTACCCTCCATTGTCCCTTATTAGTTTCCTACCTTACATGTGTACTCCAGTTTAAACACACATCTAAAGATTTAAAGCTAACAGCCACATGTAAGAGAGAACATGTCTTTCTGGGTTACTCACAGGACGATTGTTCAGTCTCTTGATTTCTTTATCTAGAATTA
>NW_008355168.1:120441-135949 GCF_000622305.1 Nannospalax galili | reverse complement strand
TGTGAGGGTTATGCCTGCATGTATGTAAATGTACCCATGTCATGCAATATCCATGGAAGTCAGAAAAAGACATCAGATTCCCCTAGAACTGGAGCTACAGACAGTTGTTAGCCGCATATGGGTGCTGGGAATTGAACCCGGGTCCTCTGCAAGAGCAGTCAGTGCTCTTAACCACTGAGCCATCTCTCCAGCCCCTATTTTTTTTTTTTTTTTTACAAATCCAGTTTTCTCTATTTACGTCCCATTAGTTTAAATCCGTGAGGGGTACAGCATCACTTGGATTCTGTGTCCAATAGCCTTTGCAGGAAGGTTGCTTTGAAATATAGGGAACAGTTCACAAATTTGCATGTCATCCTTGCGCAGGGGCCATGCTAATCTTCTCTGTGTTGTTCCAATTTTAGTGTATGTGCTGCTGAAGAGAGCACAGTAGGTATCCTTAATAGAGAAAATTCATCAAAAATGTAATATTGTGTGAAAAGAAGCCAGTTATTGGAAAAATGAAAATACTAGGATTCTATTTCTGTAGAGTTCATAACAGACAAAGCCAAGCGGTGTATGTAGGGAATAAAAGTTGTGAATAAGAGCAATGGAATTGTTCTTTCAAAATTCAGAAAAAGGGGTTGGAGAAGTGACTTGGGTTAAAAGCCTTTGCTGTCCTTCTAGGGGACCTAGGTTAGATTTCCAGGCACCCAGGCCCTCTTCTGGCCTTTGCAAATATGATATATTTGATTGCTGATAGCAATCAAAACAGTAAACCAGTAAACACATCAGCCAAAAGACTTGTACAAATAAAAATAAATAAATGATTTTTTTAAAAGTCAGAATAAAGGAATGAGCATGACTAGAACAGGGAGGGAGGGAGGGAGAGAGAGACAGAGAGAGAGAAAGAGAGAGACATCCAATTTAGAAAGTCGTTTCCTGTACCTATATCTTGTAGGGTTCTGCCTATGTTTTCTTCTAACAGTTTCAGTATTTCAAACTTCATATTGACATCTTTGATGCAGTTGGAGTTGACTTTTGTGCAGGGTGATAAGTATGGGTCTAATTTCATTCTTCTACATGTGGAGATCGAATTTTGTCAGCCCAACTTGCTAAAGACGCTCTCTTTCTGCCAGTGTGTCCTTGGAACCTTTGTCAGATATCGCATGGCTGTAATTGTGTCCACTCGTGTTTCAGTCTTCTATTGATCTACAAGTGCATTTTTGCACCAATATCATGCCGGTTTTATGACTATGACTCTGTAATATAGACTGAAGTCTCATATGGTAATCCCTCTGATATTGCTCTTTGTGCTGAGGATTGTTTTGGCTGCCTGGGGTCTTTTTTGTTTCCATGTGAATTCTTGGATGGATTTTTCTATTTCTGTGAAGAATGTCACAGAGATTTTTATTGGGATTGCATAAAATCTGCAAATGGCTTTTGATAGGGTGATCATTTTCCCTATATTGATTCTACCCATCCATGAGCATGAGAGGTCCCTCCATCTCCTTGTGTCTTCCTCAATTTCTTTCTTCAAAGATTTAAAGTTTTCATTGAATAGGTTTTTAATGTCTTTTTTGAGGCTATTGTGAATGGAAGTATTTCCCTGAACTCTTTCTCTGACCACTTGTTATTTGTATATAGAAAGGCAATCTACAGAATAGATTAACAATTTACCAGCTATTCATCCAGCAATGATTGATATCCAGAATATACAAGTAATTTAAAAAAAAAGAAGCAAGAAAACAAATGACCTAGTTTAAAAATGAACTATGTAATTCAACTGTGAACCTAAAAATTTACAGTCACTTTTGAAAGAGATGTATCCTTACTATGGAAATTATTACTGAATATGTTAAAGCTGTAATGAAATGCTTCTAATCATGTGATTATTAAATAAAAATAAAATAAATATAAAAAAAGAAATCATATAAGCACACAAGTGAGCTGTTTGGTATTTCGAATGTAGAAAATGTGAGAATAAATTTTTATTAAAAAAAAAAAAGAACTATGGAACTCAACAGAGAGCCCTCAAAAGAAGAAATAGCAATGGCTAAGATACACCTTAAAAAGTGCATCCTTGGGAAATGCACTTCAAAACCACTTTAGGATTTCATCTAACACCAGTTAGAATGGCTAAGATCAAGAGAACAAATGACACCAAATGGTGGCGTGAATTCAAGGAAAGGGGAACCCTCATCCACTGTTGGCAAGATTGCAAACTAGTGCAACCCCTTGCACATCAGTATGGAGAACTCTTAAAAAACTAAAAATAAATCTACTGTGTGATCCAGTCATATTACTCCTTGGCATATATCCAACTGTCTCGTCCTACTACAGAGGTACTTGCACAACTATGTTTAGTGCTGATCTTTTCACAATAGCTAAGAAATGGAAACAACTTAAATGTCCCTCAACTGATGAATGGATAATGAAAATGTGGTACATTTACATAATAGAGTTCTATTCAGCAGTAAAGAAAGACAAAATCAAGAAATTTGCAGGTAAATAGATGGAACTAGAAACTATTGTACTAAGTGAAGTAACACAGCCCCAGAAAAACAAGTGACATATGTTCTCTCTCATTTGTGAATCATAGCTCCAAATCCCTAAATCTGTGTATACATCTCAATATAGCTGCAGGAGCCAGGAAAATGGAAATGAACCATGGGAATAAAGGGGAAGTAGGAGCTTGAGAGAGGGGGAGAGTAGGAGACAGATGTTACTAAGGGGGAAATGGGGAGAAGGGGGTACTTTAACTGGGGAGGGAGTAGGGTGGGTTATATGGAGGAGTGAGAGGAGTGATGAATAATAATTAGGTGGTACAAAAAAATAGGGAAATTGATCAATGTCATCCTGAAAAATACATATATAATAAATATACTAATACTTGTGTAGCTCAAGTCTATATAACAAAAAACACAGTGATAGGCAGGAGAAATTTCTCTTTGAGTTGTTGGTCAGAGTAATTCAAAAGACTCCCAAAATAGCACAGGCTATTGATTGCCACAGCCCTTAATTGCCACCCAGAACTTGAAGATCAGACCCTATTGCTAAAGACAAGCCACACCTCAGACACAGAACTTAGGGCAATCAAGCTGGAACTGACCAGAAAGCTTCCTCCCTGAAGACTAGCTCATGGTATCAGATGATAATGTACAAGCTACCAAGGGAGATATCCAGCTGTGAAGCCTAATAAACAATGACTGTTTCTGCAAACTATCACTATTGGTGCAGTAGGGGCACTTTTTTCTTGGAGGGTAATCAACAGCTGTCTAGTTGGAATTAAGGCCCACCTGATGGGAGGGAGCTCATGTGTTGTACTGTAAACAGAGCCAAATACATATGGCTGGAGAGCTCACAGATCCTAGAGAAAAAGCTACTTTTGCCACATCCCTAGACCAACGTAATTTTTCACTTTATTCTAAATATGCATCTTCATATTTACAGACAATTGTACCTTTCACCCCTCATCAAGAAGCTTCTTTTTGCAACAGATGGAAACTATTACAGAATTCCAGAACTGTTCAAATGCAGAGAATAAGTGTCTGTGAGACACTTAACCCTAAGTGACACATCTTTAGCACAACCTGTACACTTTTACCAGAGAAGTTTCTTTATGCAACAAATGATTATTAACATAGAGACCATAGAGACCCACAGTTAGCCATGTGCTGAGAACAAGAGACCACAGGGGACATATCCCTGAATAGGACAGCTATTTCAAACCTCTGCCTCCTAAGTCTCATAGATCATTGTGGAAGAGGGGTCAGAAAGGTAAGAGCCAGGATGTGGATGACCACAAGGAACAGAGTTTTCCAGACAGCTGGTCATTTACTCATATGATTTCACAGCAATGATGACAGCATGCACAATTCCTATGCAAGCTCAAACCAGAAAAATATCCCAGCATAGACATGGGGAAGTGGGTTAAGAAATTCCAACCCAACATAAGGAACTTTTGGCAATTGATGGCTTCTGGGAGGGAGAGAGTATTTTACAAGGTTAAAACTCTTGGTGGGCCCATTAAAAGGATCCACACTGAAGGACACTGGGGGACACAAATAATACTCTATAGGCCAAATTAAATTTGAATTTAAGGTAAACAACAAATAATATTTTTAGTACAAGTGCATGGGGCAACACTTAATTAAACTGGGTACCTCATGTTTTATCTGGCTATTCTCTGATAATTCCCATATCTTTGTGGAAGATATGCTTATCTTCCCGTGTTGCAGGTGTCTAACAACATCCCTGGAAAGTACCCTGCAAGATGCTGGTACTATGTTAAAGACTTTGGAAATGCCTACCCTTAGAGAAAACTAGCCCCTGGTGAAGAACCACTGCCCAAGAATAGAAGCTTTGCCTTCTAGGAATTAGGGGCTACTGCTTTGCTTCTTTCCCAGATCATGTAAATGCCTGGGGGCAGAAACTCGTGAGACAGCCAGTGTCTGAGCCATGTCCTCCTGTTACCATCCACAGAAACAGGAAGGCCTATGCCTGTGTGCCTTTTTGCAGGACATTATCTGACCAGTGGAATCTAAGTAATATCTAGACTCCTGACTACCAGGGAGATTGAGAAAGTCATTTTTAACTTCTTGTTTTTGCAGTACAAGAAAGTACCCCAGAAAGAAATTGAAACTATCTTGGGTACCAATATACCTTGTCTACTGCAACATATAAACTGCTTGTTCTTGTCAAATGAGGCAAGAAAGGTAGCAATGTTCATCTATCTAAGTGGAAGTGTTTTGGATAAGGGGGTGTGTAGAATACCCTACCAGTACCCTCATCAGGAAGAAGACACACAGTGCTTTAAATTTATCATCTTAAGCAGGCGTCTAAACATGAGCAATACTAACATGCAATCTCAGTTCACATGTGTAAATGCCTTGACCCCCTGAGACACTTCTGGAGGAGTAAGACTGTACATTCCTACAGTGATAGGGCTTAGTTACAGGCATTTTTGGGGGGCTATCCAGTAAAAATTATCGAATATTCTTTTTGTGTGTATGTGCTAGAAGTTGAAGCCAAGGCCTCATACATGCTAAGTATACACTTCACTAGTGGGCTACAAATGTAAGTTTAAGTAGCCATCAGAAAGAGTCCTTCTAGCCAGCACTCTTCAGGCTAAGTCTGACCAGTGGCCATTTCCTACATCTTTGGATGGTTGTATAATCACATAGCTTGGAAGCATTACAAGACCTTTCATATATTGACTATTTGCACTGAATCTGGATTGAGAATTAAGAGTTCAAAAAATTTTAAGCTATCTTCTATATGCACTGTGGTGAATCCATTTTCATTTACCACAGAGTAACAGTGACCAGTTTTGCCTTTTGACAGAAATGGCAGCGGCATGCAGGCATGCCGTGAAGAAGCCCTAGCTTTCAAGAACTGGATGTCAGACAGTAAAGGACTGGGATTCTTGCGAAGTAGAAATAAATGAGCCTGGTGCTTTCATATCTGCAGAGCACTGCCTAGAGTCGGGAGGGTGGTCTGGGCCAGGGCACAGGTGAAAGAAATGAGGCCTCACTTGGGAAGTTCCTGCAGACAGGTGCTGGAGCTGAAATGGAAGACCAAGGAGCCTGTATATCGGAAACCCCAAGTACGGGGTAGTAGTGGTGGGGTGATCAATATAGGCAGCTCATGGGGGCTTACAGGCCTGCTAGTTTAGACAGAAAGGTAAGCTCTAGGTTTAGTGAGAGACCCTGTATCAAAAACTTAGGTGGAGTGTGACAGAGGAAGACACTTGAAGACAACCTCTGGTTTCCCTATTTTGAACATACATGCACACACAGGCAAGTGCACACAGAGGCAAGCACACGCACACACACACACACACACACACACACACACACACACACACACACTTACAGTTGTCTGTATTCCATGTGTTCAGAAAGGTAAGCAGAGACATTTCTTTCTTTCCTTCCTAGTCTCTTGAATAATTGAGCCCATGAGTGAGGCCAAGCAAAGTGCAGGACTGGGGCTCGGCACAGAGTACTAGAGCTCTGACAGGGAGAGGACATTTGCATGGTGAGGGGGTTAGTGACAGATTGAATACACACAGGATCAACTCAGAGACTGAACACATTGAGGAAAATGGAGCCAGAATATAAATCTTCATAAACAGAAAGTAAATTTATGGCACGGAAACGGAGAGAATAGCACATAGAGGCATTGCTGTAAATACATGACTTTCAGTAATGCAGATGGATAATGAGATAAATGAAATTGTTGCTCTGTACAGATGTGTGTGTGTATCTATATGCCGTCTGTGTGTTCCCTACCTGCTTGTCAGGGGACAGCTTCACTGTGATATCATGGAAACATTTCTGACTAAAGGTCAAAGGGGAGATATGTTTATTGGAAAGAATCTGAGATGCAGTTATAACTTTGTGACTTGTGTGGCTTTTCTTCAAAGAATATCTGTTTTTATTAGTCATAAACTCAAATCAAGTCTGCTAATAAACAGTATACTTCTAACATTCAAAAATGTTTTATTGATGCAAATTTATCACAGAAAATAAATGTGAGTTTTGAAGTAGTCTTGAGGTACAATTTTGCTCTAACATTTGTTAATTTTGAGACCTAGGGTATCATTTGATCTCTCTAAGACTTGGTTTACTCAGCTACAAAACAAACAGAATTACCTTTTTAAGGCTTTGTGTTATTAATTAGGTTGTGTAGATCCCCACAGTGCCCAGCACAAAACAAATGCTGAGCAAATGATAGCCATTAGCACATTTGTTTGTGGTATAAATTACATAGATTAAAAACACTTTTTTTGGTAAGGTCTGTGACTGTGTTTCTTTTTAATAAATATTTTTTAGTATTTGTTTGATCGATTGATTGATTGATTGATTGATTATTTATTTTTGTCTTTTTTGAGACAGGGTCACCATGCCCGGCTGATTTATTTATTTTTATGTGTATAAGTGTTTGCCTGCACATACACATGTGCATTACGTGCATGCTTGGTGTCGGCAGAGGCCAGAAAAGGGCATTGGATCCTTGAGAATTGGAGTTACAGATGTGGATGCTGGGACCTGAACCTTACAAAAGAAGCAAAACTCTTAAACACTGAGCCATCTCTCCAGCCATATTAATAAATATTTTTATATGCCAAGTGTGGTGGTGCATGCCTTTAATCCCAGCACTCCTAGGAGGCAGAGGCAGGCAGATCTCTGTGAGACTGAGGTCAGTCTGGTCTACATAGTGAGTTCCAGGCCAGCTGGTGCAGCAGGGAGACCCTATCTCAGAAAAACAAAAACAAAACAAAAAATAATAATAATAAATAAAAGCAAATATTTTTATTAGTTCTTTGAGAATTTTGTACAATGTATTTAGATTGTGCTCACTTTCAATGCCTCTTCTTAACTCCTAGATCAACTCTCACTCCCCACTCCACTCCCAACTTCACATCCTCTTTTTTTTTTAATTTAGTAACTCATCAACTCCAATTTGTGTTGTCCATATACTTTTAGGTGTTGGACCATACAGTGGAGTGTTGTTGACTGACCAGAGGCCACATCCTTAAAGAAAACTGATTCTTCCTCTCCCCGAAGATGTCAACTGTCTACGTCTCCCCAGTTAGGGGTGGGAGCCTGAAACTGCTTTCCTCTTCATGCTAGAATGTTGACTGACTTGGTCCTGTGCAGGCAGTCACAGCTGCTGTGGTTCACCTGTTCAGCAGTGCTGGCATGTCCAGAGCACACTGTTTGGCTTTGGTCCTCTGGCTCTTACAGTATTCCTGCTCCATCTTCCAATATGGTCCTGAGCCTTGGGGAGGAGGTGTGACATAGGTGTTCTATCCATGGCTAAGCACTCTACAGTCACTTATTCTCTGTACTTTGACCAGTTGTTTCTGCATTAACTACTATCTACTATACAATGAAGCTTCTCTGATAAGCTTTGAAAGCTGAACTAATCTAGGAGTAAAAGGAAATGAATTTAGAAGGCAGTTTGATACCATGTTCATTTAGCAAAATAATAGTAGTATGTTCACCCTTTGTCCTGTCAGCTTCCTAACCATAGGTCCTTGGTCAGATTTACAATACAAGGTGTGTATTTCCTCCTGTGGAGTGGACCTCAAATCAAAGCAGAAAGAAAATGGTTATGACCATAACGTTGATGCCACTATTGCACCCATGAGCATATTTTTCAATGCCAGTCGTTACTGTAGGTCATGAGTTTCACAGTTGAGCAAGATTATTGATGACTCCCTTCCCTCTGAAGCAGCATGCATAGCACTTTCCAGTACTATGAGAGCTAGCCAGCAGGGAGGAAGCTTCCTGGTCAACTTCATTTCTCCATGTCCTGTGATCTATGCATATGGTGTTTTCAGCAATAGAGTTTTGCCATTAAGTTCTGTTGGGCAAGCAAGAGAAATGGCAATAGCTTGAGTTGATTTAAAGGTCTCTGGGACACCTCTAACCAACAACTTGGGAGGTATCCCGTGCCTGGCACTGGGGTGTTTATTTTACGGCTTCCAGGTTGAGCATAATCCCCTGTGTAGGATTACTCCAATTAAACTATTTTATAAAATAGTTTCCATATGGCTTTTTCAAATATACTTCAAATTATTTATCTCTCCCCCAACAACCTCCTCTGCCTTTCCACCCCCATCCGTCTTCCAACCAATGGCCCCTTTCTGTTTTCCTAGATTCTACGGGCACTTCAAATTAAACATTCACATCTAACGAGTCAATGCTAAGATCCACATATGAGTTAGAATATGCAACTTTTGTCATTCTTGGCCCTGATTTCTTCAGTATAATGTTTTCCAGCTCCATCCATTTACCTGAGTACTTCATAATTCCATTTTTCTTTACAGTTGAAATAAATTCTATATATCCATATATTTCTCCCATTTTCATTATCAGTTAATCAATTGCTGAACAGCGAAGCTCTTTCCATGTCCTAGCTGTTGGAATAGAGCAGCAATGAACATGGATGAGCCTGTGTCTCTGTAGTAAGAAATAGAATCCTTTGGGTATAACTCAGGAGTGATATAGTTGGGTCATATGGTAGATCTATTTCTAATTTTTTAAAGAACTGTCACATTGATTTCCACAGTGGGTGCACCAATTTGCACTCCCACTCTTGAAGGTTCCCCATTCACCAGCATTTGTTGTCTTTTGTTTACTTAATATTAGCCATTCTTTCTGACTTGGGGAAGATGAAATCTCAAAGTAATTTTAATTTACATTTCCTTGAGTGCTAAAGATGGTGAACCCTTTTAAAAATATTTATTTTTACTTATTTAGAGATAGGATCTCTCTGTAGCCCCAGCTGACCTGGAACTTGCTATGTAGACCAGGATGGCCTAGAAGTCAGAGATCCACCTGTATAGATTTTCCAGTTTAGTGGAATATAAATTTGTAAATTCTGTCCTCATGAGTCTCTGAATTTCCTCAGTCTATTGTAATGTCTGCATTTTCATCTTTAATTTTAGTAATTTAGGTCTTCTCGTGCTTTCTCTTAGTTGGATTGTCTGAAAGTTGTCAATCTTGTTAGTCATTTCAAAGAACCAATCCTTCATTTTATTAGTTGGATTTTTTGTTTCTATTTTTATTAATTTCGTCCAGGATATTGATTATCTCTTACTACCTACTGTTTTGGGTATTTCATGTATTGCTTGTTCTTGTTTTTCCAAGGCTTTCAGGTGCATCATTAAATTGTTAATTTGAGCTCTTTTAAATTTTTTGACATAGGCGCTTAATGCTATAAACGTTTGTCTTAGGACTCCTTGTGTCTCATAGGTTTTTTTGTATGCTGTATTTTCATTTTCATTCAATTCTAGGAATTTAACAATTTTTTCCTGATTTATTCCTTGACCCATTTATCATTCAGTAATGTGTTGTTTCGTTTCCATGAGTGTAATTTCTGTAGTTTCTATTGATGTTGGCATCCAGCTTTATTCAACTGTGGCCTGATAGAATGCAGGATGTCATTTAAGTTTTCCTATATTTGTTGAGACTTGTCTTATATCCTAATATGTGGTTGATTTTGGAGAAATTCCATGAGTTGCTAAGAAGAATGTGAATTTTTTAGTGTTTGGAGGATTCCCAAACACTACTGTAGATGTCTGTTAGGCCCATTTAATTTATAATGTCTAACGCCAATGTTTCTTTGCTCAGTTGCTGCCAGATTATCTCTCTATTGATGAGAGTGGGGTATTGAAGTCACCTACTATTATTGTGTTTAGGATTAGTCTGTGGTTTTAGATCCAATAGTGTTTCTTTTATGAAACTTGGTACTCCTGTGTTTAGTTGAGTATAAGTTTACAGTTGTAGCATTCTCTTACTGTGTTGTTCTTCTAATGGCTGAAGTGACTCTATCTAACTAGGTTTGGGTTTAAAATCTGTTTTGTCAGATATTTTTGTTTCTGCATTCCATTGCTTGGAATGCCTTTTTCTGTCTGTGATGGTTTGAATGAGAAATGTCCATCATAGGCTCAGGTAGTTGAACACTGGTTGGTGGCACTGATGATGTGGTACAACTTTTCTGGAGGAAGTATGGCAGTGGGAATAGGCTTTGAGACTATAGCCTTGCTTCTAGTTCATTCTCTATGCTTTGAAAATGTGATCTCTCAGCTTCCTGCTTCATCCACCTACTGCTATGCCTCCTCTGACATTATGGACTCCCCTCTGGAACCATAAGTCCAAATAAACTCTTCTGTAAGTCACTGTCATGATGTTTTTTTAAAATTTTATTTATTATTTTTATTTTATGTGTATGAGTGTTATGCCTGCATGTAGGTAAATGCACTTGTGTCCTGCAATGCCCGCAGAGGACAGAAGAGGCTGTCAGATCCCCTGGAAGTGGAGTTATGGACAGTTGTTAGCTGCCGTGTGGGTGCTGGGATTCAAATCCAGGTCTTCTGCAAGAACAGCCAGTGTTCTTAACTACTGAGCCATCTTATCACAGCAACCTAGGTAACTAATACAGAAGTTAGTGCTGAGAACAGGGTTGTTGCTGTGAAGACCCTGATTGTGTTGTTTTTTGAAGGAGTAGGGAAGACTTTGGAACTTTGTACTAGAAAAGTGGTTGACTGCTGTAAGCAGAGCTTAATGGGTTGTTCAAGTAGGCTCCTAGAAGACAGTAATGCTGAAAGTAATACAAAAAGTGATAACACAGCCGAGGAGGTTTCAGAGGGGAGCAAGGTCTCTATTAGCAACTGGACTAGGGATAATCCATGTGCTATTTTAACAGAGTCTGGCTGCCTCTGACCCTGTCCTAAGAACTTGCCTGAGGCTAAATAGTAGTGTGCTAATTTCTTTGGTGGAGAAAATTTCAGCACAACCTAACATCATGGCACGGTTATTATTAATACCTCTTATGCAGGTTTAAAGTGGAAAAAGGCACAAACAAAATATAGAGTTTGGAGAGAAAAAGAGCACTAGGAAGTTTAACGTTACAACCAACAAAGGTGTGTTCTGAAAGAGACATTATAATTCTTTTTTATTTTTATTTTTTTGAGACAGTGTCTCCCTGTAACCCCAACTGATCTGGAACTTGCTATGTAGAGCAGGCTGGCCTTGAACTCACAGAGATCCACCTGCCTCTTCCTCCTAAGTACTGGGATTAAAGCATGAGCCAACACACCTGGCAAGACGTAATTCTTAAGTAGATTATCACCATTAAGGGAGGATTCCTGATCTGTGCTGGAATAATGGGAAGGGTGCCTGCAGGACAAGACCTTACTTAGTTAAGCTTCCAGTTTGTGAAAGGAGAAACCCCAAGGGGTTGCTTCTTCTTGAAAGTAATTGCTTCAACATTGTTTCTGCTAATGTAGTCAAAGGGGTGAGGGTCCATCCTAAGCTGGCAGTCAAACTTGGCAGTGTCGTTGTGGTACTGGCTTTTGGAGGCATGAAAGATGCAAGAGTGAGGGGTCTTGGATCCTTCTTCCACCGTGTTTGAGAGCCACTGAGGCCAGGCAGTATGTGGAAGGGGAGTCCCTGTGAGGCCATGAGAAGACATTGTATCAAGCTGTAAAAGTAAAGCCTGAGTTGTGGTGAAGACTCCAAGATATTGGAGATGACAGAACCATGAGACATCTACCAAGGTGAGCTGCACATGAGGAGTGGAACCAGCCCAAGAGAAATGGATGTTGCAGGCAGTAAAACTTGAGGAGTATAGCCATCTAAGCCTTTTGTAACTTAAGTACCAGACAATGAATGGAGCTACATGATTTAGTATTTGTCCTGATGGCTTTTAGTCTTGATTTGATATACTATTTCCTGGCTATGCCCCCATTCCTCCTTTTTGGAATGGGAATGTATACTATGTGCCACTGTATACTGGAAGCATGTAGCTTGTCATTTTAATTTTACAGGAGGCTATAGTTAAGAGATTGCCTTGAGTCTCAGAAGAGACTTTTGAATAGTGTTCAGACAGTTAAAGATTGTGGAGACTTTTAAGACTTATGATATGACCATAAGCCTATGGGGGCCAGGTGGAGTAGGTGGTTTGAATGAGAAGTATTCCCCTGAGGCTCGGGTACTTGAACAGTTGTTCCCCAATTGGTGATGTTGTTTGGGGACATGGTGTAGCCTTGCTGGAGGAAGTACTTCACTGGGTCAGGCTTTGAGATTTTAGAGCTTCACTGCACTTCTAGATTTTTCTCTCTTCCTGTTTGCAGTTAAAAATGTAATCTCTCAGTTTCCTGCTCCAGCCACCTATTGCCATGACACTGTGAACTTCCTCTCTGGAACTGTAAGCCCAAATAAACTCTTTCTTCCATAAACTACATTTGATCATGGTGTTCTTATCACAATAACAAAAAGTAATACACCATCCTTTTACCCTAAGGTGATGTCTGTCTTTGATGGTGAAGTGTGTTTCTTGGAGGCAGCAAAAAGATCAAGCCTGCTTTCTAATCCAGTCTGCTAGTCTATGTTTCTTTATTGGGTAATTGAGGCCATTAATATTAAGAGTTATTATTGCACAATGTGCATTAGTTTCTGCTGTATTTGTTTGTTGTTTGTTTTGTGTTTTCTTAGAACTTTTTTGATTAACTGTTCTGGAATTATTTATTCCCTATGCTCTCTTAAGTGTGTTTATCCTTCTCTTTAGACTGAAGTGTTCTTTTTAGTATCATCTATAGAGCTGGCTTAGTAGTCATAAATTCCTTTAAACTCTTTTTATCATAGAAAGTTTATATTCATGTCTTTGAATTGTTTGAACATATTTATAAGCATTCTTTTGAATTCTCTCTCTGGTAGTTCCTCCAAGTAATTTTCATTACGTGCCATTTTTATGGGATTAGTGATTTATGGAGAAGACATGTTGTCTTGGTTTTTCATGTTTCTGTTTCTGTGATGGGACATGCACATTTGGATTAGTTTGTTGGTTGAGTTCTCATTTCCTTCTTTTGTACTTTTTATTTTTTAATTCTAGTCACTTTTTTTTCTTTCAGTAATGGTTTTTGCAGTGTTCAGTGCAGGACTAATTCTAGTAGAGTTCAGGTGTGCTTTCCTTCTGTAAAATGGTATTTGGGCTGAAGTCTCTACCTTGAGTCTCCCTCCCAGTTCAGGACTAACCCATTTCTTAGTTTCACAGCAACCACTGGAACTGCTGGGAGACTCTCTCTTCCAGAGAGTCTTTGGGCCTGACCAAGAGTCACATCTAGTCAGTTGGGTAGATTTTTATTTTAGTTTGACAGCTGAAAAAATATACCATAAGGTGATTCAGATGCTAAAGCAGAAAATGTTAATGCACATAGCAAATGACTTATAAATGGATATGTCAGTCCAGATAATTCCAACTGTGTGGTGGGAATGACCATATAAGGCAACGTGGAGTAGGTGTCAGATGTACCGGTATCAGGTTGTGTTTCAGTACGAAGCTAAATTCATCCAAAAAACTTTGGTCATTATTTTGAAGTATAGACCCTTAAATTCATAATTTTGTAGCCCATTATACCACACCAACTGCTGTGTTTGAATGTGAAATCGTTCCCATAGGCCTGTATGTTTGAACACCTGATCTCTAGCTGGTGGTGCTGTTTTGGAAGGTTGTGGAAACTTTAGGAGGCAGAGGTGTGGTCTCAATAGCGGATATGGGTCACTGAGGAATGGGGAGGGGCTTGATGTTTTATAGCCCCATTTCCTGCTTTCTGATTGTACATGTGGCGTGACCGGCCACCTCACACTCTTGCTGCTACATCTTTCCTGCCCTGATAGACTGTATCTCTTCTTAACCTGTGAGTAAAAATGCACCATGTCTTCCCTTTGTAGGTTGTTTTGTCATAATATAAGAAAATTAATTATTGCATCAAGTCTACATATAAAGTGGGGGGGTGCTTTAGTATAAAGAATTGAACAAGGCCTTGTACATGCTAACATGTGTTCTGTTATTGAGCTATACATACCCAACCTGAAAAAGACTTTGGTTTTAAAAGATTCATTTATGCCAGGTGTGGTGGTGCATGCCTTTAATCCCAGCACTTGGGAGGCAGAGGCAGGCGGATCTCTGTGAGTTCAAGGCCAGCCTGGTCTACATAGTGAGTTCCAGGACAGCTGGGGCTATAGGGAGACCCTGTCTCAAAAAGACCAAAAAAAAAAAAAAAGAGTTATCTATTTATTCGTGTGTGTGTGTGTGTGTGTGTGTGTGTGTGTGTGTGTGTATAGCTGACATATACACATATCTCATGTGCATGAGAGAAATTCAGACACAGAGAAGACAATGTGTGTCAGGTGTTCCCAGTAGGCTAAGCAGATTGGAATTATTTATTGACAAGAAGATGGACGGCAATAATCTTCTTCCTACTCAGATACTAACTCATTAAAGAATATTGTAAAAGGCACGCATTTCTCTTGATCAAATTATCAGAGATTCCAGACTTTCACCTGTTTTCTTCTTTGATTATAATCAGAGGACTTCCACAATGTCACTTATGTAAGAGGACATAAGAGGTACTGTAGGGTCACAGACTATACCCTGAAATCAATGAAGACTTAGTTACCTTTACTGTATATCATAAAAGCCAGAACTTGGTCCTCCTCTCTGAAGGGTGGTATGGCATTGACATTTTTGTGTGTAGAGATATTGATGATGTCCTGCCACTGTGGGCCCGGATACTCCATTTTGCAAATTGAAAACAAAGATTTAACTAGAAAAAAAGGCCTACATGAAGGTGCTGGATACTGAAATCAATGACAGAGAAGAAATAAAGCCTTGTTTGGTGGTACAGGTCTGTAATGTCAGCTAGTCAGAAGACTGAGGCAGGAAGCTTGTAAGCTCAAGATCAGCCTGGCTATAGAGTGAGTTTCAGGCTAGTATGGACAACTCAGTGAGACCCTGTTTAAAAAAGAAGAGTGAGGGCATCTGGAGAGATGGCTCAGCACTTAAGAACACTGGCTGTTCTTGCAGAAGACCCAGGTTTGATTCCCAGCACCCACATGGCAGATAACAACCCTACATATCTCCAGTTCCAGGGGATCCAACACCCTCTTCTGACTTCTTCAGGCATTGCCTGACATGGGTGTACCCATCTACATACAGGTGTTACACTCATACGCAT
>NW_008355168.1:117534-120414 GCF_000622305.1 Nannospalax galili | reverse complement strand
GAAAGAAAGAAAGAAAGAAAGAAAGAAAGAAAGAAAGAAAGAGAAAGGATATAAGTCAGTGTCAGAGCACTTACCTACTACATACCAGGTCTGGGATTTGAGCCCCAGCTTCACAAAAGAAACAAACAATCATTAAATTGTATTTCCTGGAAATGGCTGAAAATTGCAGTAAATGTTCATTGTAAAAGATTATTTTCTTTTTTTGTAAAAGATTATTTTCTTAATATGAATTAATACTGTAATAGGTACCAGGGATATGCAAATAAAACAAAGTTCCTGCCTTGGGAGCTCACAGTTCCATTAGAAGTCAGACATACTTGCAAAGAACTCCCGTCCTAGGGCTAGGGATATGGCTCAGTGGTAGAGCTCTTGGCTAATTTGGACCAGTGTTTGATCCCCAGCACCACGAAAAAGCTCTACTACCATGGGTAGGTCCTCTGATGGGCTTATGAATGTCTGTCTGAAAGATCCAAGGACCTATTCCAGGCCAGGGCAGGTCAGAATCCACTGGTCAATCCAGTGGACAAGAACTGTTCTGCAAGGTGGGGCCATGTATAAAGGCAGAGAGGCCTGCAGAACATGAGGACTCCGGGAGGGCTCTATGGTTAGTGTGGCTGCCCTTCTTGGTGGGATGGAGAATAGGGAAAAGAAGCTCTCCCCGGAGTCAGTATCATCTCAGCTTGGGGTGTTAAGAAACTGGAGTTTATGGGCATAAGTAAAACTAGAAAGATATACACCTGTTACCTGAGTTAGGCTGAACAAGATTGCTGATTTCAGAATTAAAAGACATGACCCATAAAGTCATGAACACTCAAGCTTGTATATCTGGTTTAGGTCACAGCATTGAGACATAGTTCTGTGGCCTTGAGAAAATTACTTAACCTTTCTGTGCATCCATTTTATCATCTGTGAGTAAAGGAACAATAGCACTCTCATAGAATTATTGTGGATTAGAAGAAATAATGTATAGAAAGGACTTAGAATTACTCTCGACACTCCACAGATCACAACCTAAATGTTTGCTATTACTGCTTGTATATGCTTTAGGAGATTCTGTGAATTTCTTCTGAAATGGGAAGTTTCTTTGTTTGATTTTGTGTTGGAACAGGGTCTTCTACACAGCCCAACCTGGCCTTGGAGCTTGCTATATAGTTCATGCTGGCCTGCCTCAGCCTCCTGAATGCTAAGATCACAGATATGAGCCAGCATGTGAGGCTCAGGAAACTTTTTGTTGTTGTAGGGTTAGTGGTTTTACTTTTTCCCTCATTTGTGAATGTTCTCAGTGCCCGAGTGCCTGGGAGGAGATCAGAGAATGAAAAAATAATGAACGAGCTGGCTTGTTTCCCTATAAGAGATGTGTGCAATATGTTTTAAGGTCTAGTACTTGAGGCCCTCCAGAGTATAAGGAAGCATGTCTACTCTGTTGGCACACGGGGGCAACAAAACTGGTTGTGTGGAAGGAAGCATGTGTATGCAGAGGCCTTTGATGGACTCCTCTAGCAGAGGGACCTTCCTGTCAGACTGGGATGCAGCCTAATTTCTACAAGGAGCATACATTGGAGGATCAAGAGCTGTTTTTTTCCTAAGTGCTTGTGGGACTCATCTAGAGTCCTGTAGATAACTGAGGGATCCTTGAAGGAAGAAAGGACTGAGACACTTCAGTTGTGAAATGAGGTCTAAAGGCCACTGTCATTTAGACATTTGTGTCAAGGCGATCTGACCTGTTCCCCATGGCATATTAATATCCTACTACACAGTACTTGCTGTTGTCTTTGGATAGTATAATTAAGAGGGAGGTTTAGCTTTTTTAATGTGCCTGTCTATCTTGCCCAATTGTATAACAAGTACTTGTTTAAAAACAAAGTCTCTCTATGTAGTCCAGGTTGGCCTAGAACACACTATGTAGCCCTGGCTGGCCTCCCACTCATGATCCTCTTGCTTCAATCTTCTGAATATTGGGATTACATGTGTGTGACCCTGTGTAGTTTACAATAGGCATTAGTCAGAAAAGATACTGATTTTTTAAGGGACTTCAGTGTAGCTGCCCAGTGGGGTCTCATTGCAGATATCTGACAATAGAGTGCTCTGTCCTTGCTGTGGGCAGTGTGAGGACTTCTTCACAGGACTCTTAGCAGCAGGAATGAGTCACAGCAAGGTGGGAATGGAGGCAATGTTTGCAAGAGAGCAGGTGAGAAGTGACGGTTGGGAAAAAGAAAAAGAAAGGACAGCTACAAGCGAGTCTGGTGGGCTGGGAATACAGCTCCTTGAGAGCACACCTGCCTAGCATGTGCAAGGGACTGCATCCACCTCGAGCACTGAAAAGTTACATTGCCTGGATGACATGTGAAACTGGAGACTCCCATACGACCTCCTGCCTTCCTGTGCCCTCCATGCCCCTGTTGCTTTCTAGAGATCAGATACATTCAATCCTCACCTACAGGGCTCTCAAGTTCATCATTTGGTACCAGATATAATGCTGACATGCTGAACTGGGCTCCTTTGGGACCAAGGCCACAGTTGAATGAATTAGTTGTAGCTCTCCACCTAGTGGCAGACAATCTCTCTGTATTTTCAGAAAATTAAACCACATTAGAAACTGGCAAGCCATCTCTCTTACTGGGTTTCTGCTATAATAATTGGGGATACTGATAGGTAAAAATGTTGGAGAGAGCGGTGGTGGATGGAGGAGGCACCGAGGCACAGATGGAATTCTCAGCGGGATACAGCTTTACTTCGCACAGGACACATTTCCCTCGGGGAAGGGAAAGATGTCAGGGAAGGGAAGGGAAAGATGTAAGGGAAGGGCAGGGAAGGGAAAGATGTCAGGGAAGGGAAAGATGTCAGGGAAGGGAAAGATGTCAGGGAAGGGAAAGATGTCAG
>NW_008355168.1:112929-114491 GCF_000622305.1 Nannospalax galili | reverse complement strand
ACCCAGGGTCCTGAAGGGGAACTGCCTCACTGCCAATAGGGTGAGCTTGGTTAGTAGAATGAAGCTCATTGGCATATTCCTGTGCTGCTGTCCAGACCCTATGTCTCTCATCAGGGGTGAGGGTAGACTGGAGAATCATAAAGAGATCATGCCAGGTTAGATCATAGCTGCAAGTAATATATTTAAACTCTTGTATGAAGTGAGTGGTAAAGGAACCAATTTTGTGCTCTAGTTGAGAGAGGTCTCCAAGAGAGAAAGGCACATGGACTTTGACAATCCCATCCACACATGCCACCTCCCTGAGGGGAAAAATGCCATGGGAAGGGGGCTGAGACTTGGCGTGGGAATGGGTATGGCTTGACATGGGAGAGGGGTTGGGAGGAGGCAGAAGAGAAGGAGAATGGGAGTCCTGGAGGAAGCTGAAGTGGGAGAGATGGGAGGGGTGTCCTGTCCATGAGACGATGTAGGGGTAGGGGTATCTGAGGCAGGGTCTGGAATTGAAATAGAAGCAGATACAGGAGGGGTAAATGGGGTATTTGAGGTAGAAGTCAGACTTGGGGAGACTAGGGAGTATTTGGTAATGAGGTGTTTAATATTTTGGATTTCCTTGAATAAAGGGGAGTTAAGAGAGTGAATGTCAGACTCAGAATGCTGAGGAAGGGAGGAGGAAGATAGTGGAGAGGGAGTTTGAGGCGGGGAAGGAAGGGGAGTTGGGCTGGCCCCTGGACTGGAAGGCAAGGGAGGGTATAGTGATGGGAGGGCACGGGGAGGACTTAGTTGTGCCTCGGGCTCAGGAGCAGGGGGGTCTTGGGGCTGGGTTCTGATAGGGGGCAGGTTATCAGCTATGGAAGGATCAAAAGCAGAGTCAGAGGGGTAGGGAGGAGGGAGAGGGGTGGAGGCCCTTGGAGTTTCAGGATCTGGTGAGACTGTCTTAGCCAGGAGGACCTGGTGGGAAGAACATTTGACACAGAGGGAGGGATTAGCACGGAGGTCAAGAAAGGCATGGATGTAGGGTAGTTCAGACTGTTTGCCGTTACACTGGCAGAAGTTTTCCAAATCTTTTAAAATGTTGAGGTTTAAGGTTCCAGTGTTTGGCCAAACAGAGTTATTATCTAGTTTGTACTGAGGCCAGGAAGTGGTACACAAGAATTTTAGGCGTTTTGATCTGATAGTGTAAGATAATCCTGGCTTTAAGGATCTAAGAAAGCAGGCCAAAGGTGTGAGATCCTGAGATTTTGAGTGTTTGGTTCCCATAGCAACAGATTAGGCGGAAAGCGAAAGAAGAGTTAAAGACCTCAGCTGGTGGGTGGGGGAACAAAGAGGATCTTTTCCCGGTAGAATCAGAGAGAGAGAGAGAGAGAGAGAGAGAGAGGGAGAGGGAGAGGGAGAGAAAGAGAAAGCAGGAAGAGAAAGGGTTGGCTTAGGTCACGTAAAAACGAGAACGAGAAGAATCAGGCAACAAAAGAAAAACGTCCTTTTTTTTTTATTGCAGATTCAAGTTAAATTCCCGAACCCGAGGGCAGCATCCTGCAATCACTGGGGGGGGAATACGAGTTGTGCAC
>NW_008355168.1:90677-112686 GCF_000622305.1 Nannospalax galili | reverse complement strand
TAGGCTTTCAGTTAATGACAAGACCACAGAAACATAAGTGTTGATGCTTCTTTGAGGTGAATAATGCAACCTGAAAGGTCTTTGTCTGGTCACCCTTTTTCATTTTGCATATTCTACCCAAGCACTGTGGTCTTCTTTGGTGAACTGAGGTCTTTGGTCTTCATTAAACCACTAGAATTATTACTAGAAACCATTATTACTAGAATCCCTTATTATTTTCATAAAAGAACCCCTGGGATGACAAATGATACAAATAGACAAGTACATTAAAAATACTAGTATTTTACACACACATTCTTTTTCATATCAGTCCTTTTCTTGAAAAGCTGTAGTGGAAATGATAGGTAGAGAGCGGGAGAGAGCGAGCGGATGGAGGAAGGCACCGAGGCACAGATGGAATTCTCAGCGGGATACAGCTTTATTTCGCACGGGGCACCTTTCCCTTGGGGAAGGGAAAGATGTCAGCCCACGGGGGCTATGAGCTGGGACTTTATATATGGGGGCTTTAGGGTGTAGAAGGGAGGAATGTTTGGGGGAGAAATCAGGGACGGGGAAGCAGGAAAAGCAGGTAGGATTAGGGTCTCGAAGTGTTTACTTTTTCCCTCTTAAGAGAAAAATAGCTTCTAAAATCTCTGGTTGTCAGGTAGAATCTGCTTATCCTATCTTTGGAGGTCAGAGGAAAGGCAGGCTGCTTCTCAGCAGAGTTTGTTTCCCTTGACTTCAAAGGTCAAGGTGAGGTCCCTTGTCAGGAGCTGCTAATCATTGAGCTGTGGCAGTCTTGTTTACTGAGTTTGTGTCATGCAAACCAGTACTTAACCTGCCCATTCAGGAGGAAGGTGTTTCTGGAGAGCCTCACAATACCTGACCTTGAGGCAATAGTGGTAAACAAAAAGATTAAGGAAGCCTTTGCTCTGACCGCTCCCTGACCCTCAGATACAGGTGGGGAAATACAGCAATTGTAAACTAATTGAGTTCTTCTGTATAAAAAGGTGGAACTGAAATAAACCGGGGCTGCAGTATTCACTGTTAGTCCTCCCAAGCATCTTTTCTGTCTCCTTTTCTTTCTTTCAATCCTCACTCCCCCTTTCAGGTACTTTCCATTTTGGCTGGCTGGCACCGGCAGTCCCTGTTGGGGAGGGGGGAAACTGCTGCTGTTTGGAACCCTAACAGATACCATGAAATTTGAGTTTCTTACCCAACTAATAAGCTTCTTGAAGGATGAATTCCTTTATCTGAGATGGGTTATATTTCTTAACAGCTGACTGTGACACAGGAGATGAGTGTATCTACAGGTACATCAAGACCAGATGCTCTGTTGGCATAGTGTAGGATGTTTCCCAGTGTACCACGGTGTCAGGGGACTCTGCAAAGCAACTCAACCTGTGCAACCAGGTTTGAAGAGGTATGGTTCCTTTTCAGTCAGAGAAAGCTGTCATTCACAAATGGGATGCATTTTGAATTCCTATGATTGAGGCATGGCAACTGAGACTACATATCTACCAACCTGTTAACTGACACTTCCTTGGTTCATCTCCAGCCTTGTTAGGCTACCACTTCAAAGTTCTTTTTAAGTTCCTCAATTTCCCACTAAGCAGTACTGGAAAATAAACCCAGGGCCTCATACATGTTAAGTGAGCACTCTACCACTGAGTTACATTCCTGCCCCCCCCCCACTGAGCACTTTTAGCATTTATGAAGTATGTTTTTAAAAAAATATTTTATTTTTATTTTATGTATACGAGTGTATTACCTGCATGTAGGTAAGTGCACCTGTGTTGTGCAATGCCCGCAGAGGGCCGAAGAGGCCATCGGATCCCTTGGAACTGGAGTTATGGACACTTGTTAGTTGCCATGTGGGTGCTGGGATTTGAACCCGGGTCTTTTGCAAGAAAAACCAGTGTTATTAACCGCTGAGCCATCTCTCCAGCCCCCTGAAGTATGTTTTTTAGTATCTTTTTTTGTTTGTTTTGCTTTGATTTTGTTTTGAGACAGGGTCTCCCTGTAGCCCCAGCTGGCCTGGAACTCACTATGTAGACCAGTCTGGCCTCGAACTCACAGAGATCTGCCTGCCTCTGCCTCCCAAGTGCTGGGACTAAAGGCATGTGCCATCACTCCCGGCTCTTTTTAAATATCTTATTTGTTATTTTTAGTTTATGCATATGAATATATTACCTGCAGGTGCATTTTGTGCAATTCCCATGGAGGTCAGAAGAGGGCATTGGGTCCCCTGGAACTGGAGTTACCAACAGTTTTTAGCCACCATGTGGGTGCTGGGAATTGGACCTGGGTCCTCTGTAAGAATAGTAACCAGTGCTGTTAACTGCTGAGCCACCTCTCCAACTCCATTATGAAATATCTTAATTCATGAAACCCCACATATAATTACTTCCACAGATTATGTCACAAAACAGCCACAATACTTTCTTTCCAAGTTTTTATTAATTGTGTAGTTTGAGAACTTCATACACATATACCATGTATTCTGGTTATGCTCTCCCATGTTCTCTCACCTTCCTCCCACCCTGTCAATGCCCCTCATTGTTATCAGTCCTTTTCTCAGATTCATGACTTTTGATTTTGTCTTGTGACCCATTTAGTCTAACCAAGACTATTTATGTCAGCACTGGATTGAAACTATCTGTTGGAGCCTGGTGGGATCGTTAGTGGATCCCCAACTGAGGGCATGACTCGTCCTCTCCCTGAATCTAACAGTAGTAAATAGTTCAACAGTGAGGAGTGGGGGCTCCTGTACCTCTTCTCCATCCATACTTGACTGTTGACGGACATCTATAGCTGCTGTAAGTTTATGAGTGTGATGGCTATGTCTTACCCAGGAGATAACATTTCAAGGCCCTTCTCCCTACCTTCCAGCTCTTACATTCCTTCAGCCCCTTCATCTTCATGTTCCTTGAGCCTTAGAGGAGATAGTATTGTTTGGGACTCAACACTCATAATCAGTATTTCTTTTCCTAAACAGGTAAATGAAACACTGAGTGGCTCTCAATTCTGTGTTCAAATCTTCAAATATTTTCAGGATTCCACTTTATGCCTGGAAGCTCCTGGGAATTCTCTTTATCCCACTCAGAGAAAGGTCTTTTCTTCACCCAAGAGTTTTCCTCCCAGATGGTTTGGCTGCAGGTGCTTCAGCTTTTAACAAGCCCATTTGGGCCCTAATATATTTCTTTCTGGCATTCTCTTCACAAGAAGAAGACCCCATGTAATAGGAGGAGGTTGCTAGATACTCCCTCTCAATACCTAATTAGTTGCTTTCCTTTTCTTTCCCAAAGAACTGCTTTCCATTTTCTCTGGAAGGCCTCCGCTCTGATCGTCCACCCTACCCTTTTAGTACACGCTCAATTTACAGTCTTGTTTCAAACATCTGTTGAGTCAAGATGGTATAAGTACCCCTTCATGATAACTGTAATTTGCTCATTTGGAGCCCTCCACCTCCCCCCAATCCCCAATGAATGGATGTCTTTATCAGAGTCAAGAATGTAAATTCTCTAAGTGTTTGTTTTAAAAAGACTACAACATGGGCATATTTGCTTAGTCATCTCACTTGCCAGTGTGGGAGACAGGCTTGAGCCTAGGGTGAAAGTCTTATTGACAGCCATACAGCAGGCCCGAGACAATGACCTCACTGCTGGAGCCACAAGGAATGTCTTGTGACATTTGCTCCCCTTGGCAGATCATGAAACTGATGCCTAGAGCTTGCCACTCCCTAATCACCACCTGTGGAATCCAAATTGCAACACTTAGATATTGCAACAGTCAGGGTCCCATGGTTTTCAGGAATCCAGGCTCTGTAATCTGAAACCCAGTATGCTAATGAGGCATCCTACCCACTATTCTGTGATAGGATGTTAAGTCTATTATGCTAATAGAACGCTAAGTCTATTATGCTAATAAGGTATCCTACTTGCTGTACTATGATAGGGCGCTAAACCTGTTATGCTAATATGGTATCCTACTTGCTGTGCTGTGATTGGACCACTACCCCTATATAAGCTTGTGCCTTCCTGCAACAAACCAGACCTGTGTCACTGAACCCAGTCTCCTGTGTGTGAGTGTGGCTCTGCTAACACAGCCTCCTCACCAGCCCTGGGGTCCAGGACCCGGCAGAAGCGGTGACGACAGGAGGCAGCACAAGGCGAGCAGAAGAGCTGCCTCAGCCCAGGGCAGGCAGAAGAGCGGCCTCAGCTCAGGGCGAGCAGAGGAGCAGCCTTGACACCTGTGAGAACGAGGGAGTGGCGCTTGTGAAAATGGAGGAGTGGCCGCCACTGGCGGTGACCACGGCCAGGGCTACTGACTTACTGCTAAACATCTTGGGAACACTTTGATAGCATATAGTTCTGTAGGCTTTGCCCCCTGATCCTGGTATTCCTCAGTCTCCCATACCTGGGATGACAAGAGGTTAACATAACCTTCAGTTTGATGTGGCTCTCCCAAGTGAAAAATGGTCTTTATCTGTATCTACAATTTTTTAATATTTTATTTATTATTTTAATTTTATATGTATGCATGTATTGTCTGAATGTGTGTAAGTACATCTGTGCCATGCAATGCCTGAGGAACTCAGAAGAGGGCATCGAATTCCCCTTGAACTGGAATTACAGATGGTTATTAACCATCATGTGGATGCTGGTAACCAAACCTGGGTCCTCTGCAAGAGCAACCAGTGCTCTTAACCACTGAGCCAACTCTCCAGCCCCCTGTATCTACTATTATAACAAAATACCATAGGCTAGACACCTTTTAAATAATAGAAGTTTGTTTCTTACAGTTCAAGAAGCTACAAAGGCTAAAATCAAGCACTCTATAGGAGGGGCTTGCTCTTTGAGATCATCCATTTGCTATTGAGGAGGGTGTAGAAAAGGTGGGTTTGCTCCGTCAAGCTCTGCTGTGAGGGCACCATGCCCACCTATTATGGTAGGTCCTGACTACATTGTAAAGGCCTCACTTCCTCTACTGTTGTCCTGGAAATTGCATTTCGGCATGAATTGTAGAGGAGACACAAATACTGGCCAGCACAAGCAGTCTCATTCCTGAACTGTATCTAGAGTCCATAGTGGTCAAGAACACAGGCTGCTATGTTCTGAATCCTAGTCCTACTCCTAAATAGCTCTACTAGTGGGTTCTTTTATAAAAATTTCATCTTTTATTTTTATTTTATGTGTATGCACCTATTGCCTGCATGAAGTAAGTGCATCCATGTCATGCGATGACCGTGGAGATCAGAAGACGGCATCAGATCCCCTGGAACTGGAGTTACGGACAGTTGTTAGTGGCCATGTGGGTGCTGGTAACCAAACCTGGGTCCTCTGCAAGAGCAACCAGTGCTCTTAACCACTGAGCCAACTCTCCAGCCCCCTGTATCTACTATTATAACAAAATACCATAGGCTAGACACCTTTTAAATAATAGAAGTTTGTTTCTTACAGTTCAAGAAGCTACAAAGGCTAAAATCAAGCACTCTATAGGAGGGGCTTGCTCTTTGAGATCATCCATTTGCTATTGAGGAGGGTGTAGAAAAGGTGGGTTTGCTCCGTCAAGCTCTGCTGTGAGGGCACCATGCCCACCTATTATGGTAGGTCCTGACTACATTGTAAAGGCCTCACTTCCTCTACTGTTGTCCTGGAAATTGCATTTCGGCATGAATTGTAGAGGAGACACATAGAATGTAGATTCTCAGTACATACTTAGGGAACAAAGTGAATTTCGTGCCTATAATCAGTCTATTCAGATTATTCTAGAACAGTTGATCCAGTCTCTGCTTTACCTGCAAACCTTGAAATATATGTGTTTCACAATTAAAACATGTTGACTAGGCATGCAGTCAAGGCTGATGAACAAAATTAGAGGTGAGAGCTAAAGATACCTCTTGCTTCTCAGAGCTCAGCAGCATTATGTGGTTCTAATGGAAGGCTTGAGACTTAGTCCAGAATTTCATTGCTACATAAGCAGTCACCTCAAACTTACAAAATAACATGTACTTCATAATGCTGATAAGACTGTATGAGTCATGAATTAAGACATGGCATGGGAAGATGATGCTCCCTCAGTTCTAGAAACACCATGTGGGATTTAGAGGGCTGAGGACTGATATTATTTAGTAGCTCCTTTATTTATGTTTCTGTTGCCTGGGCTGGACTAACCCAAAGGCCAGGAACAATTGGGACTGTCAACTGGAACATCTAATTTTCTGTGTAATTTAGAGACTGGCCTTAAAGACTGGGTATCCTTGGATAAGGATATAACTCAATGACAGAGCACTTATCTGGAGGGTGAAAGGCCCTGGGTTCCATCTCCACCTTGAGAGACTATAGCAGGCATGGTGGTGTACACCTTTAATCCCAGCACTCACGAGGCAGAAGCAGGCAGATCTGTCTGGATTCAGGGGCAGCCTGGTCTACACAGTGAGTCCTAGGTCATCCAAAGTGAAACCCTGTCTCAAAAAAAAACAAAAAACAAAAAACGAACAAATAAAACACCCCCAGATTTGAAAATTTGAGAGTTTATTTACAGAAGGATTAACTCTCAAAATGTGAGTAAGGTATATGCAAACCACAAAGAGACGAGACAGGAGGTGTGTGTAAGGGTGTGAGTGTGTGTGTGTGTGTGTGTGTGTGTGTGTGTGTGTGTAGGGGGATATTCCTATACCCTTAAAGAGATTAATATACTTTCAGTAAACCAGTAACTTACTATGAAAGGCCACGGCCACCCAAGAGGACATCACAGGGCAGCCAAGGAGACCAACATCCTGGATGTCTCTTACCTACTTTCAGTTTCCTGTTGGTCTCCCTAATCCACACCAAGCCCAACCCACATCTAAGGAGGACATTTCAATAGAAAACTGGGATGATGGTGTCCTGGATGCTTGAGGATTCCTTAGCGTTCGAATTAGTCTCATTCTGTCCACCTCCCATTTGTGTTCTCCATCTTTCTTTCATGTTTCCCCTACACACCACCAGAAGCCCACTCTGCATACTGCTCGTCTCTTTTCTTGTCCAAACAATCCTCTTCCTGGATCAGAGATGTTGAATCAACCTATACATTACCAGCAGCCCTGGACTCAGAGTCCCCCTGAGAGCTTGAACTAAAAGAAGCACAGTCCTTAGAACACACTTGGGGCCTCACAGCCTGCATCAAGGATAGCTACCCACCCATGCTACAGTCTTTTCTGTGAAAAACATGAAAATCCTACCCACAAGAGGGCTAGGAAAGGTTGATATCTAGAGAACAGCCCAAAGCAGGACAACATCAGTGGGCAATCTGTCCCCTAGAGTATCCCACTTGGTTGGCAAAGGTTTTGTTGGGTCTGCCTCCCAGTTCCCCTTCTCCTCTGCCCTGTTTCCTCCACTTCCTGTTTATAAGTGTTAATCTCTAGTAAATATTTTTATCCCACTGTCTGCTTCAGAAAAACCCAAGCTTTGAAAACAATAATTAGAGAAGATTTTGCAAGCACCCCACACCACAACTCTTCATCTATGCAGCTGTTCGTCTGTGCTTTGCAATGCACCTTTCCTGTTGTTCCCCAGGAAAACTGTGTCTAATAAGTTCCTGTAATAGGGCTGGCCTTTCTACTCGCGTACCAGGTCTGTAGCAATTAGCTCCCTCTTCTGTATGAATGTTCCCTTTCTGCTGGACCATTTCCATCAACAAACAAGCCTGAGCTCCTCCCACTAAGGAAAAAATGCTCTCTCCCAGCAATGGCCTCATTTGTGTTCTTAATACAGATCAGATGAGCTATAATTTCTCCTTTGCTGTTTTCCTTGAGTTACACCATTCTATTGAAACATCTCTGATCTTGGTCTCCTGTAGTCTTCATATTAAATTTGATGAAAAATTCTTAGCTCCTGTTCACTTTTCATTTAAAATAACACCTAGGTTGAGCATGGTAGGGCACACCTGAAATCCCAGTATTGGGATGCTGAGCTAGGAAGGGAAGTACCAGCCTTCACTACATAGTGAGAACGTCTCAAAAATAAAAAATAACATCTATGCTTTATTCTAAAAGAAATCATTTTTGTGTGTACATGTGTGTTATTGTGTGTATAGGCACACCTATATATGTGTGTGCATGTGTGCATCTTGCATATGTGTGTCATATTTACATCTTTGATCCATTTGAAATTAATTTTTAATATGACAAAAGATTAGGATCCAACTTCATTCTTTTGCATATGATACCAAGTTTCCCAATAAAAGTTAAATTTATTTGCTTATTAATTATTAGTTAATTTTTATGACACTGGGAATGGAATCCAGGACCTGGCACATGCTAGGTGCAGTGTTAATATTGTCAACTGAATCCCAGCACTCGGGAGGCAGAAGCAGGTGGATCTCTGTGAGTTCAAGGCCAGCCTGGTCTACATAGTGAGTTCCAGGACAGCTGGGGCTACAGGGAGACCCTGACTCAAAAATAAAGACCAAAAAAATATTGTCAACTGATAGTATCTATAATCACTTAGTAAAAAATAATCTCTAGGCGTGTTTATGAGAGTTGTGTCTAGATTGTGTTAATTGAGATGAGAAGACTCACACTAAATGTGGGCAGCACTATGCCTTGAGCTGGAGTCCTGGGTGGAATCAGAAAGTTAAAGGTGAGCTGAGCACCAGCATTCATCTCTGTATGCTTCTTGGCTGTGGATGTGATTTGACCAGCTGTTGCAAGCTTGCCACATTGTTTCTACCACAACGGACTGTGAGCCAAATTATGAGCCAAAAGAAACTCTTCCTTAAGTTGCTTTTGTCAGACATTTTTGTCATAGTAACAATGAAAGTAGCTAATATGCCACTGAGCTACACCCCTAGATAATTTTATTTATTTTGTGCTTTTTAAGACAAGGTCTCAGTACATAGTCCAGGCTGGCCTCTAACTCTCAAGCCTCCTGTCTTTTCCTTTCATCACTGGAATTAGAGGTGTGCCCTACCACATGTAGCTGGTTTTAAAAAATATATTCAAAAAAAATTTTAAGCCTCATATAATGTATTTGGGTTATATTCAGATCCCCTCCCTGATTGTGCCTCTCCTTACTACCTCCTGCCTGAGTTCATGTACACTATTTTTAAGGCCTATTAAGTCTATGTTCTCAAATGCCCTTCAGGGTGGGTTCATCCCCTGGAACCTGGTCAACCAACCCTACATCACACCCTTGAAGAAACTTACTCTCCCTCTCTCCCAGTGGATATCAGTTGCCCACAGTTCCTCAGCTAGCATTGGGTTTCTTATCCACCTCCTCCCTCTATGCTGGGAATTTGTCTGGCTTGAGTTTATGTAGGTATTGTACATGCTGACACAATTGCTGTGAACTCACATATGTAACTTCCCAGCTATCTGGAACTGTTTCCATGTGGTCACCCACTTCTGGCTCTTACAATCTTCCAACCCCTCTTCTGCAATAATCCCTGAGCTTTGAGAGGCAAGGGTTTGATACAGGTATTCCATTCATGATTTTACTCTTCAGTTTCTTATTCTCTGCATATTGACCAGTTGTTGGTGTCTCTGTTAATTGCCGAAGAAGATGGTCAGAGTTGAGAGATGCATTAATCTATGGATATAAAAGTAGGTCATCAGGAGCTGTTTTAATACTATGTCCATTTAGCAGAATAATAGTACTAGGTTCTCCCCTATGGCCTGTGACCTATCTAGCTGTAGGTTCCTATACCTGATATCAGTGCCTGGTATGGGCTCCATCTTGTGATGTGAACTTAAATGCAAGCAGAAAGTTGTTGGTTACTCCTACTATAACATTCATACCACGATTGCACCAGTGAGCATGTCTTTCCAGGCCAGTTGTTACTGTAGTTCACAGGGTTCACAGCTGGGCCATAGCATAGCACCTTCCAGACCTATGAAAGCTAACCAGTAGAGATGAAGCTTTAAAATCAATACCAGCTTGATCCCTCCTTGTTTGTGCTATGACTCAGGTGTGTAGTGTCTTCATTAATGCAGTCTTGTAGCCGTACTGTCAAGTTCTGGTGGATAACTAAGAGCAAGGGCATTTGTCAGTGTTGTTTGGAGCCAATGGCACCCTTGGTCAACAGTTTCAAAAGATGGAGTCCATTCTTAACATCAAGCATTTTATTTGCTAGCCTATGGTGTCTGGGGGCATTATCTCCCCATTATAGGGTAATTTCTTTAAGCTCTTTTTATATTGTACATGTATATACTTTAAGAAGTTTCTATAGTGATAGCTTCCATATGACTTTCTCAAAAGGCTTTTAGTGTTACTTGTCCACCCCTACACTCCTATTTCACACTCCATTTAACCTTTCCCAACCCACTACTCCTCTCTTCCCCTTTACATCACTGCATTCTGTCTCCCTTCCCACAAAGCCTCCCCTTTGTCCCCGACAGCCTCTTACTAGTTTCCTGACCTCTATGGATTTTCCAGTTGAAACATGAATATCTGAAGATTTAAAGCTAGCATCCACTTATGAGAAAGAATATAGAACATTTGTCTTTCTGGATTTGGGTTACCACACTCAGAATAATTGTTTTTATTTTCATCCATTTACCTGTGAATTTCTTAATTTTGTTTTTCTTAAAAGCTGAATAATATTCCATTGTGTAAAGTGCCATACTTTCATTATCCAATCATGCGTCAGTTGATTGAAATCTAGGTTGTTTCCGTTTCCTGACTATTGTAAATAAAGCAGCAATGGTCATGGATGTGAATCAGTATCTCTGTAGTAGGATATAGAGTCCTTTCGGTAGATGCTCAAGAGTGATATGGCTGGGTCATGTAAGATCTATTTCTAGTTTTTGAGGAATCTCACACTGTTTTCCACATAGTGGCTACACCAGTTTACACTCCCACCAGCAGTGAATAAGTATTCTCCTTTCCCCACATCCTCAATAGCCATTTGTCATTTGTTAAGTCATTCTGAATGGGGCAAAATGAAATCTCAAAGAGATTTTAATTTGCATTCCTTTGATGGGCAAAGATGTTGAACATTTAAAAAAATTATTATTTTTATTTTATGTATACGAGTGTATTTCCTGCATGTATGGCAGAGGTCAGAAGAGGGCATCAGATCCCCTGGAACTGAAGTTATGGATAGTGGTCAGCCACCATGTGGGTGCTGAGAATCAAACCTGGGTCCTCTGCAAGAGCAGTCAGTACTCTTAGCCACTAAACCATCTGTCCAGCCCCAAAGATGTTGAACATTAAAAAAAATTTTTCTGTCATTTTCATTTTATCTTTCGAGAACTCTCTGTTTATCCTTGACCCAATTTTTAATTGGGTTGTTTATTTTAATTTTTTAATTAAATGTTTGATTTTCATGCAATACAATTTGATAGTATTTAGATTTCCTGCCTTAACTACACCTCCCCTTTCCGCCTTCTGCCCAGTTTAATGTACCCTGTTATGTCTATATCTATATATCTATATCTGTACCTATATCTATATATTATAAGGCCTATAGAGACATTTTTGTCCCCAAATGTCCTTCAGTGCAGGTCCATCCACTGGAGCCTGGTTAACCTACCAAGAGTCCCATCCTTGAAAAAGTTTCTCTCTCTCCCTCCAGCAGCTGTCAGTTGTCTAAAGTTCCTTAGCTTGGGTTGGGATTTCTTATCTACTTCCCCATATATATGCTGAGATTTTTGTCTGGTTTGAGTTTGCATGAGACTTGTGCATGCTGTCACTATTGTTGTGAGTTCGTATGAGTAACAGTATTTCCTTGTGATGATCCATCACCTCTGGCTTTTGCAATTTTTCAACCGTCTCTTTGCAATGATCCCTGAGCCATGAGAGGCGGAAGTTTGATAAAGGTCTCCTGTTCATGGATAAGCACTCTGCAGTCTCATGTTCTCTGCATGTTGGCCAGTAGAGGGTTTCTGTATTAATCACCACCTGCTGCATAAAGAAACTTCTCTGGTGGGAGTTTCAAGATGCATTAATCTATGGGGATAACAATAAATCATTAGGAGTCAGTTTAATACTATAACTATTTTATAGAAAACTAGTATTAGGCTCTCCCCTATACCCTGTGACCAGTCTAGCTTCAGGTTCCAAAGCCTAATATCAATGGCCAGTAGTGTTTGAGGGTCTTTGAGACCCCTGATCAACAGTTTCAAGAGAAGGAGTACATTCCTAGCATTGGGGTTTTATTTTGTTATCTTTGGTGTCTAGAAGGGGCAATCCCCCATAATAAGGTAATCCCTTTTAATAACTCTTACAATGGACATGTATATACTTTAAGAAGCTTTACAGTGGTCGGTTTCCATATGACTTTTTCTAAAATGCTTTAGTGTTGCTATCCCTCCCCATACACCCTCCTCTGCCTCCTGACCATTCATTCCCCACCCCATTTAACACTCTTTACTTCATTATTCCTCTCTCCTCCTTTGTAACACTGCATTCTATCTCCCCTCCCATGAAACTCCTCAATGGCCTTTTATTAGTTTCCTGGTCTCTTGATTTTCAAATGGAAACATGTATATCTAGGATTTCAAAGCTAGCCTCCCACTATAAGAAAGAACATGTGACATTTGTCTTTCTGGGTCTGGGTTACCTCAGTCAGGATGTTTCTGCTTATACCCATTTACCTGAAGTTTTAATAATTTTCAAGAACTGAATGATATTTTATTGTGTATATGTATCACACCTTCATTATCCATTCATCAAGTGATAGAAATCTAGTTTGTTTCCAATTTCTGGCTATTATGAAAAGGGCAGCAATGAACACAGATGAACAGGTATTTCTAGGCTTTGGGTATATGCCCTAGAGTGGTATGGATGGAGCATATGTTATATCAATTTTGAGCTTTTGGAGGACTCTGCACACTGATTTCCATAATGGCTGCCCCATTTTACACTGCCACCAGCAGGGGCTAGGAGTTCCCTTTTCTCCCCTCCTCACCAACATTTGTCCTTTTGTTTTTTGGATCTTAGTCATTCTGAGTGAAGTAAGATGAAATATCAAAATGGTTTTAATCTTAATTTCCCTGATAAGTAAAGATATGGAACATTTTAAAAAGTATTTCTAAGTCATTGCATTTCATGTTTAGAAAACTCCTTACCCAGCTCCTTGCTCCAATTTTTAATTGGGTTGTTTATTTTTATGTTTAGTTTTTTGAGTTCTAGATATTAACTTTCTGTCAGAGGTATAGATCATAAAGATTTTTTTCCCATTCTGTAAGGTGCCTCCTTACTCGAATGATAGTGTCCTTCGATGTACATTTTAGTTTCAAGTCATCCCACTTGCCAGTTGTTGGGCTTAACGCTTGTGCTGTAGGAGTCCTGTTCAGAAAGTCCTTTCCTGTTCCTATAAGTTCCAATGTATTCCTAACTTTCTCCTCTATCTGATTCAGCGTATTGGGTCTTACATTGAGGCTCTTGATCTATTTGGAGTTGAAGTTTGTGCATTATGAGAAACAGGGATCTAGCTTAATTCTTGTACATGCCACCATTCAGTTTGACCAGCACCATTTGTTGAACGTGCTCTTTTCTCTAGTGTGTATTTGTGGCTCCTTTGTCAAAAAAAAACAGGTGGCTGTAAGTGTGTGTATTTAAATCTGCATCCTCAGATGTATTTTACTTATTAGTGTGTCTGTTTTTATGCCAGTACCATGTGTTTTTTAATTATTATAGCTCTGTAGTATAATTCAAGATCAGAGACAGTAATGCGTTCAGCAGTTCTTTTATTGTTCAGGATTATTTTGGCCATCCTGAGTGTGTTTCCATGTGAAATTTGAAACTTTTTATTTCTGTGAAGTATTGTGTTGGAATTTTAATTGGTATTGTATTGAATTTGTAGATTGCTTCTCACAATATTAATACTACTGATCCATGAGCATGGGAGGTCTTTCATCTTCTGGTATCTTCTTTAATTTCTTTCTTCAATATTTTAAAGTTTTTTTTTGTACAAGTCATTCACTTTCTTGTTTAGATTTATTCCAAGATATTTTATGGATTTTGAGGCTATCATGAATGGGATCATTTCCTGGATTTCTTTCTTGGTGTATAGGAAAGCTACTGACGTGGGGGTGTTGAATGAATTTATCAGCTCTAGGAGTTTTCTGGTGTTGTTTTTAGGATCTTTTACATCTAGAATTATATCGTACTTTGACCTTCCTTTCCAATTAGTATCCCAATTATCGCTTTCATTTGTTTTATTGCTCTAGCTAAGACTTCAGTACTATGTTGAACAGGAATGGAGAGAGTAGACATCCTTGTCTGTTTCTGATTTAATGGGAATGTTTTCAGTTTTTCTCCATTTAGTATAATGTTATTTGGAGACTTGTAGTATATTGCCTGCATTATGTTGAAATATTCCCCCTATATCCCTAGCTTCTCCATAACTTTTATCACAAATGGATGTTCAAGTCAATCAAAGACTTTCTGCATCTAATGAGGTGATCATGTGGTTTCTGTCCTTGAGTCTGTTTATATGGTGGATTATATTTATTGATTTATATATGTTGAACCATTTCTGCATCTGTGGAATGAAGCCAACTTGATCATATTGGATAATCTTTTTGATGTGTTCTTGCATTAGGTTTGTAAGTATTTTATTGAGAATTTTTGCCTCTGTGTTCAATGGAGAGATTGGCCTATAATTTATTAGTTGAGTCTTTGTCTGATTTTGGTATTAGACTAATACTGCCTTCATAGAATGAATTTGGGAGTATTCCTTCATTTCCTATTTTATGGGATAATTTGAGTAGTATTTGTGCTGGATAGCTTTAGTTGTCAACTTGGCACACCTGGGTAGAGGGAACCTCAATTGGGGAATTTCCTCCATTGGACTGGGTGGTGGCCATGTCTGTGGGGTATTTTCCTGCTTTTTGAGTGATATGGGAGGGCCCAGCCCACTGTGAGTAGTGCCACACCTGGGCAGGTTGTTCTGTATTGTATAAGAAAGCAGACTGAGCATGGGCCAGGGGAACAAGTTAGTAAGCAGCATACCTTCATGGCCTGTGCTTCAGCTCCTGCCTCAAGGTTCCTGCCCTGAGTTCCTACCTTGGGCTCCCTCAGTGAGGAACTGTGACCTGGGAGATGTAAGCTAAATAAACCCTTTTCTCCCCAACTTGGTAATGGTCAGAGTATTTTGTCACAGCAATTGAAGGCAAACTAGAACAGTTTGGGTATTAATTCTTTGAAGTTTTGATAGAATTCTGCATTGTATCCATCTGGTCCTGGGCTCATTTTAGTCAGGAGATTAAAAAATTTATTTATTATTTTTATTTTGTGTGTATGAGTGTATTGCCTGCATGTATGTGAGTGCAGCTGTGTCATGCAATGCCCTGGAGGTCACAAGAAGGCTTCAGATTCCCCTGGAACTGGAGTTAAGGATGGTTCGTAGCCACCATGTGGGTGCTGGGAATCGAACCCAGGTCCTCTGGAAGAACAGTGCTCTTAACAGCTGAGCCATCTCTGCAGCCCCTAGTTGGGAGATTTTTAAATTTCTGTATTTATCCTGTTGGTTGTTATGCGTGTTTCAATTATTCACTATTTCCCACTAGGTTAAAGCACCTGGTAATTTGTCCATTCTTTCTTCCCCTCCTCTTTCTCTCTTTTGTGTGGGTTTTAGACACTTCCTTTGTGACTGTGGAGTTGTTCTGATTTTTTAACCTGGACACTAGATAATTTCTTTCAATTTAGATTGTCATTGATTTCTTTTCCTTCAACACTGGGAAATTTACTAGATTAAAAAATAACTTCCTTTTGCCCATTTTCGTTTTTATCAATGCATTTCTGGTAGTGAAATAGTGAGACAGACTCCTGGATTGGCTCTCCATTTTCTGTTTTTTTTAAATTGTTTGTGGCACTCACGCCCCCCCCCATACTTTCTGCAGACTTTCTAGGTTTAACCTCTGAAATTTTTACTCCTTTTTTATACAACCTATTCTCATTCTCATTAAAGGGTCTTTTGCCTTATTTTAATGGATGGTATCTAATTATCTTTCCAATGTCTTCTATTATAATGGACCATTCTGATTTTCTTTTTCTTGGGTCACTATTTATGATTTATATTCTACCTGGAAATTATTCATTTCACCTACATCTCCAGATTTGTTATCACATAATCCTATGAAGAAAACTTTTTAAGTCTCTCTAGCTCCTGTATTCTCATCATGAGATTTTGTGTGTGTGTGTGAGGTCGGGAGTTGGGATTAGGGGTGTTCTGGCAATATATTAACATGAAAAATATTAATAATCAAAAGAGTCATTGGGTCTAATCAGCTCCATGTAGGCATTCTTTACTCACTCAATGCTTTCTTACATTTGTGTGCTGTGCTGGAAAATGTACTGAGTAGAAGTTATGGGAGATCAGCAGCTGTGGGTCAGAGACCCTAAGAGGATGGAAATGATAGCTTTGACATCAACCTGTTTCCTGTTAAGAACATCTGCTAGATGACAATGTGCAAAAAAGGCCATCTGTGACTTAGAAACAATTAAGTAATGGCAATTTAAAACTTAGTGGAGGGGACCACATTCCACTCTCTCACACAAGTAATGTTATGGATATAAGAATAACACTGGGAATTATTTTTATCAGAAATTGTAAAAATATTTTCCCAAAGTATCTTTAATCCCCAGGAAAAGGCCACTGAGGTTATTGCAGCTTCTGAAAACCCATCTTATATTTTTATTATGTATAATATCCTTGGGATCTTAGTTGAGGGGATTTTGGAGGTAAGGATATATGTTTTAAATGAGAAGTTCTAATATTTCTGTAAATATCAGTCCATTTTTGTTCTTCATAAAATTGGAGAAAACAGAAGCTTCAGGTCAGAATCCAATTTTTTCCAATAACTGATTAGAAAAAAATTCAAACATACAGAAAATGTGAATGAAATACAAATACTCATATACCATCCATCTCAATTCTATAATCAGATTTAATTTTTATCAGTTGGAAGTAGCATTTTCCTAAATTCGTGAGTGATGCTAAATAGTGTGATAGTTCCACCATAGTGACACAGAAAAATTCTCTTCCTACTGGTAAGCCTAGTGCTTCAGGAGAGTTCTGTTACTGTGGCCAACTCCATGAATGCTTTAAACAAGCCAACACAAGCCATCCATTAACTGGGTGGAGGAGCTTCTATAGAGTTCTTCTCAGCTTAAAGAAACAGAATTTCAAAGTCATCTGGCTTGCTGCCTAAACACACCTACGGCTTTTGGCTCTTAGAAGCAGGTGATGTCCACAGGCATAATCTGAGGACCATCTGGTTGTGCAACAAGAGAGCAGCTGCCACTGCTCTGGGCTGGAAAGGGACCAGATTGTGAGGGAGAGAAGGGAGTAAACTGGTATGTATGTCCCCTCAACATCAATATTTCTGGAACTTTTACCCTGTGTTTAGTAGCAACTGTCAGCCTAGATAATGCCTATTCTGTACACATTCACACAACATTTCCTGTTTTCCAGGGCTATTAAAGCTTTTTAAAAGGTACCACAGTTCTTTTAAATCTAAAGAAAACAATGGCAACCATCTTCCTCAGCCTGTTCCAGCTATTGTATGTGGTATAACAAGCCGTATATTTCAACTCACTATAGTTGCTTCATTTTGGCAACGCATTATCTGTCCTCAGTTTCCTTCTTCCCTGGAGGTGTCTGGTTTAAGAGCAACATCCACAGCACACACGCTCAGTATAAAGCTAGCTTTTCAAAAGCAGAAACAGCACTCTTGCAGCTGAAGGAAGTCTGTGCCATTGCCGGTAGCACACTCATCCTGGAAAAACAGATGTCATTTTCTCAATGCCAAAGCTCCTTGTTATATCACTGAATGTGCGACATGGTACAAGAGTGAAGTACCTGGATGATTGTGAAACAGCAGTTTCAGAACAGATGTGGAATTATTTATATATTTGTGTGTGTCTACGTGCAGTGTGCATATGCATCTGTGCAGGCATTGGGAGGTCAGAGGACACCTTGTAGAAGTCCTTTCTTCCTTTCCAGGGCCCCACAGATTGAACTGAATTCATATCATCAGGCTTGGTGAACCACTGAACCATCCTGCCATCCTGGCTTTTTTAAAGTATGAAAGTTTTTCCTCTTTTGCCTTTCTGAGTATATGACCATCACTGTAGTTCAAGGGCCAGAAAATATTTCTGTAAAGGTCTAGGTTGCAAATATTGTAAATGATGTAGAACTTACAACCCATGTTACAAGTACTCAGCTCTGCTACAGAAACACAAACACAGTTAGAGACTACGTAACTAAACAACTATAACTAGGTTCCAGTAAAATTTATGAGTGCTAAAATAAAGACTACAGGAATTATAGCAAAAAGAAAGGTCTTATAATTCACTCTGCTGTCATGCTGTGATCTAGATGCACGAAATCTGGATCTACTTTTTGCTCAGGCATCCAGTTCTCAGTCTCTTTGTTTTTGGGGTTTGTGTGTGTGTGTGTGTGTGTGTATGTGTGTGTTTGTGTGTGTATGTGTGTATGTATGTGTGTGTGTATGTGTGTGTTTGTGTGTATGTGTGTATGTATGTGTGTATGTGTATGTATGTGTGTATTTGTGTGTGTATGTGTATGTGTGTATGTGTATGCATGTGTGTATGTGTGTATGTATGTGTGTGTGTATGTGTGTGTTTGTGTGTATGTGTGTATGTATGTGTGTATGTGTATGTATGTGTGTATTTGTGTGTGTATGTGTATGTGTGTATGTGTATGCATGTGTGTATGTGTGTATGTGTGTATGTATGTGTGTATGTGTGTGTGTGTATGTATGTGTATATGTAGAAGGAATGGTCTCATGGTCTCGCTGTGTTGCTCAACCTGTCCTAGAACTTGCAAAAAAACTGGCTTTAAAAAAAAATCTGTCTGAATTTTTGTGTATTTCATACAGAAAATCATCGTTATATCCCCTTCCCCTTTGGCACCCTCCCACAGCCCCCCCACTGGAGTTCATACATTCTGTCATTTGTGTTAAGGCCTATCATGTCAAGTTTGTGTCCCCAGATGTCCCTCTGTGAAAGTTCATCCACTGGGATCTAATCAGCCTATCTAGATTCCCTCCCTTTAAGAAGACCAGCTCTTCCTCACCCAGCAGTAATCAGCAGCCAATAATCCTTTGACTAAGATTGGGGCCTGCTGTTCATTTCCATAGTTCTGTGCTGCATTTTTGTCTCCTTAAGTTTTCATGGGTCTTATGCATGCTGACACCATTGCTGTAGGTTCATATGAGAAGAGTCCCAGAAGCCTGTAGGACTATTTCTATATAGTCATGCACCTCCTCCCTGACTCTTACAATCTTTCTGTCCCATCTTCCACATGTTGGCCATTTCTGACCTTTTGCATTCCCTCTGTTGCATGAGGGAGCTTTATTGTTACAAATTGAAAGATGCATTAGCGTTCTCTTCATCCCTTGTTCTATGTTCTGTGAGCCTTAGGTGTAGAGGTTGTTCCCTAGATGTGCCACTTAGGCTTGGGCAATTGTCAATCTGTGTGTGTGGCCAGTTGTGGAAGTCTGTAATTATCTCTGTCTCTTGCAAAAGAAACTTCTTTGATGGATGGTGACTGGGATACCTGTCTATAAATGTAAAGATCCATATTTTGCACACAGTAAGAAATTACATTTGTCTAGGGATGTGACAGCCTTGGAGTTTTCTCTAAGGTCTATGACCTCTCAAACTATGTGTATTTGTCTAGGTTTACAGTACCACATGAGTTTCCTCCCATTGAGTGGGCTTTAAGTCCAATTAGGTAGCTGTTGATTACCCCCAAGATAAAAGTGCCATTACTGCAACAATGTCGTTTGCTGTGCTGGTCATTGATGTGGTTTTTAGGCCTTGAAGTTGGGGTTGGACCGTCAATTGGTATTTTCCCTTAGCAGCTTGCATAGTGCTCTCCAAAGCTATGAGAGCTAGCCTTCAGGAGAGGTGACTTCCAGGTCAATTCTAACTCCATTGCTCCAAATCCTGTGTCTGAAGTATGTTCTGTCTTCCACAATAATGTCTTACCATCAAGTTCTGGGAGGCAATCAAGGACTGTGGCAATAAATAGCCTGTGTAATTTTTTTTTGTCTTTTTGAAGCAGGGTCTCCCTGTAGTCCCAGCTGCCCTGGAACTCACTATGTAGACCAGGCTGACCTTGAACTCACAGAGATCCGCCTGCCTCTGCCTCCCAAGTGCTGGGACTACAGGCATGCACCACCATGTAATTCTGAGAGTCTCTTGGACTACCCTGGCCAACAACTCAAAGAAAGGTTTCTCCTGTCTGGCACTGTTTCTTGTTATATTTCTTGCTATACTGAGGGACTCATGTAGAGATATGGTATGTGTAATTTTTCAGTAGGTTTTTAGACAAATACAATTCCCTGTTTTTTTTTTTTTTTTTACTAGCTAGGCACTATTTATCTCTCCTCTTTCTCTCCGTCTTATCCTCTCTCCCTCCCCTCCCCTATTTAAAGTGTCCCCATTTTCCCCATTTCTCCCTTGATAATTTCTGTCTGCTCTGGTCCCACCTCTCTTGAGCCCCTTCTTCCCCTTTATTCCCATAGTTCTTTGTAGAGCCCTCCCTCTCCCCCTCCCATTTAACTACCCCCCTTTTACACAGTTCTCCCTTAGTAACACCTGTCTCCTACTGTTCTCTCTCAGTTTCCTTCTTTCCCTTTACCTCCCTGGTTCCCTTCCATTTTCCTGGTTCCTGCAGTTACATCAGGATATGTACTCACTTATAAGGATTTGGTGCTAGGATCCACAAATGAGAGAGAACATGTCTTTTGTTTTTCTGAGTCTGTGTTACTTCACTTAGTATAACAGTTTATAGTTCTATCCATTTACCAACAAATTTCATTACTTCATCTTTCTTTACTGCTGAGAACTCCATTGTGTAAATATACCACATTTTTGTTAACCACTGTCAGTTGAGGGGCACTTAGGTTGCTTCCATTTCTTAGCTATTGTGAAAAGAGCAGCAACAAACATAGTTGTAGAAGTGTCTCTGCAATAGGATGAGTCCTTTGGGTATTTGCCAAGGACTCTGGGTATATGTTATGGGACTTTGGGTATATGCTAGAGTGGTATAACCAGGTCATATGGTAGGTTCATTTTTAGTTTTTAAAGAGTTCTCCACACTGCTTTCCATGAGTTTGTAATCCCACCAGCAGTGAATGAGTGTTCCCTTTTCTCCACATACTGGCCAGAATTTGGTATCATTTATTCTCTTGATCTTAGCCAACTGACTTTGAACTCTTGATCATCCTACTTGAGTCTTCTAAGTGCTAGGATTATAGTACTTGCTTGCACCATCACACCCTGCCTGTTTTTTAGTCTTTATATACCTTGGATTCAGTGTGGAGAATCACAAGATCAGAGAATCATAAAGCACCCGGGTTTTCTGATGATTTAAAATGTAACATACTTGCAAAAGCAGGTTTAAGAGCCAGTCAGATGTGAATTCAAATCTGCCCTGTAGATTTCTTAGCTGTGTGATATTAGGGTAATCAAAGAATACATCTACCTATTTCCTCATTTGTAAAATAAGAGTTGTTTTGAAAACAAAATAATGTCCATCAAACTCTTAAAATAGTACTCTATGAGACACACAGTAAGTGCTCAATAGCTATAACTCATAATTACTATTCATTAAGGGATTGTTAGGTAAATTATTTTTTAATTCTTTGATGTTTCCTTTTTTACCTTTTATTTCTTCAAGCTTTTGTGTGTATATATATATTGTATGTTGAGTATATTCCCCATAACCTCTCCATTCTCGCCCCTCCCGCCTCCTGTTTGGTCCCCTTTGTCACCCAAAGGAAATTATTTTTATCTGTGTACAAAATTTATCTATGACACTGTAGTTCAAAAGTTTATTATTTGGGCTGGAGATCTGGCTCAGTGGGTAGAGGCCACTGCACAGGCCAGAAAACCTGAGTTTTATCTCTGGATCCCACATGGTGGTAGGAGAGAACTAATTCCTGAGAGTGGTCTTCTGACTTCCATATATGTGCTGTCTCTCTCTCTCTCTCTCTCTCTCTCTCTCTCTCTCTTACACTTTTTTGTCCATTTTTTTGTCTTGTGTTTTGCCATACACTTTTAAT
>NW_008355168.1:85745-90329 GCF_000622305.1 Nannospalax galili | reverse complement strand
TGTTCTATATATATGTTGTGTCTCTCTCTCTCTCTCTCTCTCTCTCTCTCTCTCTCTCTCTCTCTCTCTCTCTCTCTCTCTCTCTCCTAAAATTTTAAGTCCATTATTTTGCCTGGTGTTTTGGCACACACCTTTAATCCCAGCACACAGGAGGCAGAGGCAGGTGGATATCTGTGAGTTTGAGGCCAGCCTAGTCTATATAGAGAATTTCAGGCCAGCCAGGGTTACACAGTGAGACTCTGTCTCAAAAAAGCAAAGAAAAAAAGGTCATTATTTGACTAATGCACCATTTTCTAATGAAAAAAAAAGCTCTAATGTAAAGTCAATATCTACTTAATTTAGGGTACCTGTGATTAATTTAATATTATAATAGATATAATAGATAGAGGTGCTAGAGTTTAGATCTGTGCATCTCCCAAGAACCTATTTGTTGAAGGTCTGAGCCCCAGCCTGTGCTGTTATTGGGAGGTGGCTGGACAAGCTAGCGAGAAGCTAGGTCACCACTAGAAGACTGTTTCTGAAGGAGGTGTTGGAACTCTGACCCCGTCTTGTCTTTTTGCTTCCCTGCAATGAAGGGAACAGCTCCTCCACCATACTCTCTGCCATGTTTGGCCACAAGTCCAATGCCTTGGGCCAAGCAACTATGGATTGAAACCTTGGAAACAAATCTTTCTTGCTTACAAATTATCTGCAGAATTTTGTTGGTGAAAGAAAGCTACTATAGCTGGACTAGGCAATGTATTCCTCAAGTGACAGCATCTTTCCACATCCTACAAGGTGGGAAGAGAGACAGGCTTTGCTGTTTGATTTGTTATTGTGACTACCTTTACCTGTGTATTCGTTTATGTATATTTTAATTAATTAATCAATTGTGTGCATGAGTGTTTTGCCTGCATGTATATAAGTGCACCCGTGTCATGCAAAACATACTTTATATGTTTTAAAATATACTTGTGGAGCTGAAGAGATGGTTAAGAGGTAAAGAACACTGGCTGTTCTTCCAGAGGACCCAGGTTTGGTTCCCTGCACCCACATGACTGCTAACACCTGCCCTTAACTCCAGCTTCAGGAGCATTAGGTGGGCACCAGGAATATAGCAGGTATACACGTGGTGTGTTTACATACATGCAGGCAAAACACTCATACATATAAAGTCCAAATAAATCTTTCAAAAACCAAACAAACATATTAAAGTATTAAATAAAATTTCAGATGCCCCCGGGTGTTCCAAATCTCATTAGTGTTCAAACAATGCAACTTTATTTTTAATTTTAAAACTTTTGCCTTACAGATAACATAAAATGTGGCAAAACCCAAAGGTACAAAAAAACTGTATAGCAAGTTTTCATTTCCGTACTCCAGCAACTAGTCTCCCAGCTACCTAAGCAGCAACCATTTCCTGAAATGCAAATACACACACGCACACATATGACCGCACAGCATACATACTCATTACCGAGAATACTCTCGGGAAATGTGCACACCTGCTGAAAGACGGGCAGGCTAGCACCCAGGGACAGGCTTTTAAAGGCTATACACATTTAATCAGTCTTGCAGGTGAAGATACCAGGCTACCCGGTTAGGCCCCTTCGACACCCCCCACCCCCGCCCCCCACCGGCACTGTGATTTCTTTCTGCTTTTCTCCCAGCTGAGTAACGGTGCGGGCGCCCTCCTGTGTGCGGGCCGGCCTTGGCCCTCCAGCCCTGCGGCGCCCCGAGCACCCTGCCGCGCCGCGGAGTGAGCCCAAGCCCGCAGTCTCCCGGGCGTGCACGTGCCCCACGCCGGTCTGTGGGCAGCCCGCGTGGGAGCGAGCAGGGGAAGCCGTCCCTGCAGCGCGGTGGCGAGGGACGCTCGCAGACTGGGCCCTGTCTCGCACAGAGGCGGGGACGGGGTCGCGTAGGAAAAGCGCGACTTCGGTAGCCGGGTGGAAACAAAGGGTGCTCTGCGCCTCTTCGGAGGCTGGCGCGTCGCCATGGCAACAGTCCGCCGCGGCCTTGGGGTGGGAAGAGGCGGCCCTGCCCTCCGCCTGCGCGGGAGTGCGGGCCGAGGGCCGACGTTCCTGCCTTTACCGCGGCCTCCAGTGGCGCTTCCGTCGGACGGGGTCGCTTTAGAAGCCCAGGTCTCCTTCCAGCTCGGCCCCCCGGACTTCCGGCGCGAGTCCGACCCGCCGGGCGCAGTAGCGCCACCTTCTGCTGAGGAACAGCCGGCCGCGCCCGGGAGGCCGAGGGTCAGGCGAGCCAGTCCTAGTCTCCGCGCCTCCCACGCCAACCGGGCCCCTGTCACGTGTTCCAGAGGCTAACCGCGTCCTGGCTGAAAGGACCGCACAGCTGTGGGAACAGTGAGGACTGAGCTTTCCTCAAGTGCTTCTCATTTAAGTGGCTGTACGCTTTCCAAGAATTGGTGTAACTTTAATGAATTCCTAAATATTTACTTTCTTTTTCCTGTGGAGGAGCTTTATAAAAATTCACTTTTAAGGAGTCAGAAAAGGTTTTGGCTGCCATGTGTTTGGGGTATTTGGGATTTCCAGAACACAGCCCCTGCTCCTATATGCTGTCCCAGGCATCCTAGAATGGAAGCAGATGGCGTTTCTGAGATCTGTCTGGAGGTAAAAACGATTCCAGTGTGATAGAAAAAGAATGAAGAGAGAGAAAGCAGACTGTTCAGAGAAAAATAGAGAACATGCTGTCTGTGCGGTTGAATAAAGCCAGATACAGAGTTTTATAAAGACACATTTCAGTGTCTGTGGGAGTGAAGGATCTCAGTCGTCATAACATTTTATCTAATATTCGAGGGGTACGTACTGGAGGAAGCAATCTGAAGCAGCTTCCTCCCATTTCATTGAGTCTTTTATGTCAATTTTTTTTTTATTTGATATTGGAGCTGGAGAGATGGTTCAGTGGTTAAGAGCACTGGCTGCTCTTGCAGAGGACCGGGGCTTGATTCCCAGCACCCACATGGCTGCTCTCAGCTGTCTGTAACTCCAGTTCCAGGGAAATCCAACACCCTCCTCTGACCTCCACAAGCATTGCACTACATGGGTGCACTTAACACACATGTAGGTAATCCTCATACACATAAAATAAAAATATCAAAAATTGATTTTGATGTATATGAATGTTTTGCCTGCGTTTTTAAAATGCACCCATGTGGTGCAAAACCTGTAGAGGCCAGAAGAGGAGGCTTGTTAGCTGCCCTGTGGGTGCTGGGCATCAAACCCCGGTTCTCTGGGGGAGCAGCCAGCGCTCTTTACTGCTGAGCCATCTCTCCAGCCCCTTTTATGTCATTATTTAGTAAAGTTTAGAAATAATTCCCAAACGCTAAAAAGGACATTTGAAACACTCTGGAAATGCCAAGCATAATCCAAGCCAAAAAAAAAAAAAAAAAAAAAAAAAAAAAAAAAACCAACCCAAAAAACCCAAGGCAGGTGACTGATGGTCTTTACTTCCAATTATAAACAATCACACATGAACAACAGGAAGCAGCCAGGTCTGGCTTACAGGAAACAAGTGTTTGCAAAGCAAAGGTTTGGGTATTTCCCTCTGAGAACAATTTTTATCTAAATAACTATCTAGAAAATATGTTGCTTGAAAATTTTTCTTTGCAACCCAACTCTTTTCCTCCCCTAGTAAACTTTTGAGGAAAATTTTCATATGATGAATATTCCATAATTTCAGAATTACACAGCAGTGTCACAATTTGCTCTTTTTTGTTTTTAAATGAACATTAAAAAATATTTCTGTGTGTATGATGTATGTGTTTGATGTATGTGTGTGTGATTTTGTGTGAATAGGGGGCACATGTGTCACATGTGTGCACTTGTGGCGGTCAGAAGACAGTCTTAGGTGTCAGTCCTAGCCTTCTACCTTGTTTGAGAGATGGTCTCTTTATTGTTATAGAGCCTACAGACATTCTCCTATCTCTGCCTCTCATCGTGCCTTAGGAGCACTGGAATTACAGACTCTAGCTACCATGCCTGGGTTTATGGGTTTGTATGGGTTCTGTGGATTCAAACTCAGGTCCTAATGATTGTTGGCAAGTGCTTTACCCACTGACTCTTCTCCCAAGCTCCTCTCTATCTCTCTTTTAAAAAATTTAAAATTTATGTATATATGTCTATCTGAGTGTATGCCATGTATGTGGGTATGTACCTGCAGAAGCCAGAAGAATGTGCCAGATTCCCTGGAGCTGGAGTTACAGGCAGCTATGATCTGCCTGACATGGGTGCTGGGAACTGAATTCAGGTCTTCTGGAAAAGCAGTAAGTGCTCTTAACTGCTGAGCCACCTCTCCAACCCACCTCTCTCTTTTTAAAAATGGTATATTTTATTTGTGTGTGTGTGTGTGTGTGTTTTGTATACATAGAGAAGCACTCTTCCCTTGGGGTATGTCTGCAGTCCTTTGAAACTCCCATGTTATTTAACTTGATTTTTTAAAAATTAATTTTATGTTATATGTATGGATGTATTGCCTGCATGTGTGTAAGTGTATTCATGCTGTGCAATGCCGGTGAAGGTCAGAAGAGGGCATTGGATTCTCCTGGACCTCAAGTCACAGATGGTTGTTAGCTGCCATTTGGGTGCTGGG
>NW_008355168.1:43416-84992 GCF_000622305.1 Nannospalax galili | reverse complement strand
GATAGAAGTGTAGAGTTTGAAAATATTTTTTTTTCTTTTAAGACAGGGTCTCCCTGTAGCCCCAGCTGTCCTGGAACTCACTATCTAGACCAGGCTGGCCTTGAACTCACAGAGATCGGCCTGCCTCTGCCTCCCAAGTGCTGAGATTGAAGGCGTGTGCCACCATACCCAGCGAAAAGATTCTTGAGATAAGTGTATCCAGTGTTCTCATTTAGAGTTATGACTATTGAGACCCAATGCCTGTGTCTAGATCTCTAGCAGGTTATCTAGGTTATCTGTCGGGCTGTGACCTGACTGCTGTCTGACCTCCCTGGACATCATTTACTGTATATTCTTTTTACTCTGAACATATTTGTTTTGTTTTTGTTTTGTCTCCCTGCAGCCCCAGATGGCCTGGAACTTACTATGTAGACCAGGCTGGCCTCCATCTCTCAGAGATCCCACAAGCCTCTGCCTCCCGAGTGCTGGAATTAAAGGCGTGACTCTGGGCATATTTTTGTCTCTCTTTCTAGTAACATGAAATCAAAGCAGTTTTAGGGCATTTTCTCTTTTTCTCATCTGCTTTCCCTAAGTCTTCAATTCCAGATCTTCTTTAAAAATATTCTCTTCATTGATTGTGGTTTCACTGTTCCCTCCCACTGACTATGGACAGCCTGTCAGTTGATTATCCAATATCCATTTTTCTGTCTGGAGAGAAATGGTAGTTATAAGCCCAGCTACAAACAGTCCTAGCACCTCTTTTGACCCAATTCTGCATGAAAGAGCATGAGTTTCACGAAAAAAACTCATTAAAGGGAGATGGCTCAGTTGGTTCATGCCCATTTACTCTTGGTCTTTGCAATGGCTAATCTTGGTTGTCAATTTAACACACCTGGGAAGAGGGACCCTCAAATGAGTAATTTCCTCATCAGATTGGCCTGTGGGCATGGCTACAGAGTATTTTCTTAACTGCTAATTGATGTGGGAGAACTACTGTGGGCAGTACTGTTCCTAACTGGGAGGGCCAGGGCTGTTAAAGAAAGGTAGCTGGGCATGAGCCTGGAAGCAAGCCAGTAAGCATTGTTCTTCAGTGGTTTCTGCTTCAAGCTCCTGTCTTGAGTTCATGTCTTGGTTTTCTTCTTTGAGGGACTGTAACCGGTAAGCCAGTAAACCCTTTTCTCCCCCAAGTTGCTTTGAGTCATTGTTTTATTCAAAGTAACAGATAAGCAAACCGAAAGTCACTTCTCCCTTCTGGCTTGATGACCAGATCCACAGCAGCAATACTGTGAGCATGAGGCTGAAAGTACCAATCTACAAGTAGTAGAATGACTAGCTAATGACTTCTATCTGAGTCCTGGATAGAAGCTGCCATTCCAACCATTGATTTTCCACCTCCTGAGTTCTCATGATGTGAGAAAAAAGCCAATCTTTTCTTTTTTGCTGATGTTTCTTGGCTTTTCTGTTGCGTACAGGTGAGCATAGTCCCCACTGTCTTCTTTTTAGGGAGAGAATAAAGTAGGTTCACAATTTGGTTTTACTGAATATTTTTGATCATGGACCAGCTTATCATATAGTAGACTGCACACACAGCACTATAGGGCTCATGGTATTATAATAACTTGTTTACATACTCATAATGAAACAGTCTTATCAGATATGACCCCACCTGGCAGGAAAGGCTCCCTGCCTGGCTAGTCCCTCTATCAGCTGGATAAGCTACTGGATAAGCTGCTCCTCGTGTAACTCCCATTAATGAGTCTCATCTTCTTGGCAGCTAATGACAATATCCAAATAAAGTGATCATGTGCTCTAGTAGACACTGAGGGTTATCTCGTCCTCGACCCCACCCCTTGTGTGTGTGTGTGTGTGTGTGTGTGTGTGTGTGTATGTGTACATGTGTCCGTGTGTGTACATGTGTCCGTGTGTGTGTGGCTAGTCATAAAATCCAGGGCTTCATACATGCTAGGCACGTGCTCAGGCATCCAAGTGTCCATACCACTCCTTTGTCACTGCTTAATCCTACTTTTCACATTTTCATGGTTTTCCCTACCCCAGAGATAACCATACATGCCTTGCTTGGTGCAAGGTGCTTCTTCCTCCAGGTGGTGAGTGTGTGTCACTAGCAAACTGCTGGTTCTTATGTGTCCAGTGTCAGGAGTCATGTGTTTGGATATCTTGTACTTTGTAGGTTAGAGCACCTCCAACATCAGGTAAATAGGAGCTTAGTTCCTTCACAAATGTTTATTGAGGCCTCCTGGGTATCAAACACTGTCGTAAGGATCATAAGAGTAAGCAAGACAGGTACAGTACCTGTTCCAAGGTGAATGTGATCCAGCTAGTGTGAGAAAATAAAGACCACAGACAGCATTATAGCAACTGAAAGCTGGATGAAATTGTAAGGAATAAAATGCCAAAGGAGACTGCAAAAGAGGAAGACGAGCTACATTTAGGTAAGGGGCAATCTTCTATTACTACAACAAGCACTGGTGATCGCTTACACAGAGAAAATTTATTTTGGCTCAAGTTTTGAAGATTTCAGTCCATGAATGATTGGCTATGTGGACTTGGGCCTATGACAAGGCAGGTAGCCCATTGTGGCAGAAGCAAGTGGCCATGCAAGACTAGGGATCTCATGGCCAGGAATAGAAAGAAGAAGCGACTGGGCTCCCACAATCCCCTTTGAGGGCATACCCTCTAACTTGTGAGAGTTGCCTTTAACTGCTAAGATGTCTCTCCATCCTGAAACTTAAGTTCCTTTTGGATCTATTAAGATGTCTGTGAAGCTCCTGAATGGAGACACGAATGAACTAAGAATTGAGTATGTGGTTCTAGAGCCTGGGAAGGGGGTGATCACCATCTTAAATTAACAGGTGCTGACATGAGATCACATAGACCAAAAGTTTGGAGAGAGGACAGAGGGTAGCTGGTAACAAATGTAGAATGATTCTGAGCTCTGGGGGTGGGAGTGGGACCTGAGACTGGCTACTTCTGTGGATAGTCAGCCAGGGAAGGAACCACCTGGGACACCAGTGAATTTCTTTCTCTTGAGCCTGAAACCAGGAGCCCAGCCCAAGGCTGCTGTCTCCATTTCAGACAGAGTTTGTGTTTGGGGAACGAGAAATGACTTGATGGTGGGAGTAGTTGTCAAGCACCTCTGCTGCCTGGAGGCAGGTGTGATTCAGTGAAGCCCCAGGGTCCCTGATCACATTACACTGCACATAGTAAGTAAGCCACATTATTTGTTGCCTCTCTCTCTCTCTCTCTCTCTCTCTCTCTCTCTCACACACACACACACACACACACACATCCTGGTTTATTAATATTTACAAAAAACATAAAAGACAAACCCAAAACAAACCACAGCATACAGAAGTATTCAAAGATTTTTTTAAAAACTTGATTAAAATTCATATTTTGGGGCTGGAGAGATGGCTAATCAGTTAAGAGCACTCTTGCAGAGGACCTGCATTCAATTCCCAATACCTACATGGTGGCTAACAATCACTGTGACTCCAGTTCCAGGGAGTCTGATGCCCTCTTCTGACCTCTATGGCCACTGCATGACATGAATACACTTACATACATGCAGTCAATACACTCATACACATAACATAAAAATAATAAAAAAATTTAAACTCTGTTTTCTTTTAATGTAATGACTTTTTCCTTTGAGTCAAGGCTTTGCTATGTAGCCCAGTTTGTAACCTGGAACTCACTGTGCTATGCAGCCCAAAACTGACTTCAAACTTCTTGTAATCCCTCTGCTTCAGCTGAGATCATAGGCACGTACTATCATGCTCAGCTGTCTATTACACTTTCTGTTTGTTTCCATTGGGTTGTCTTCAAGTCTTCAGACAAGCTTCTTAGAAGTGTCCTCTTTGGCCTCTGCTCTGTGATGGGAAATTAAACAACAACCACCAAGTACATCTACATGGACATGGAAAAACTGAAGGGTACTGAGCCTCCCAAGTCCAGCATAGTGGGGGCAGTCAGCAGTGACAGCTTCTTAAGGGGAACATGGATCTCTTTGTTGAGTGCAGATGTGTCAAATCTAGTCCGTACCTTCCACACAGACATGCTCCTTCCGTGTGCTTGTGTACTCTTTGGAGTAGCACGCATTGTCTCTGTACCCTCCATATCTCAGAGGTGCTCCATAGTTTACTTGATAATTAAATATGTACAGGACATTGTGATGCCCATGCTTTGGCTCCTGAAAGAGATTATCATCCAGCGATGGTAGCCAGAGGGACTGGAAGTCACATGACAAGACTGTGAAATGTAATTGGATCCCAGAGGTGGGGAAGTTACTTCTACTGTGGAGGCATCAGGGTTGGGGTCAAATTCACTGAAGAGGGCCAGGCTTTGAGGGCTGGAGAGAATCACTCCCTATATCTCAGGCAACTGGATACCCAGCTGGCTGGCTCCTTACATGACTAAACATGTAGCCTGTTTCCATCATTTTCATGGCCTTATTCTGATCCTACCTCCATTGTCTCTACCTAGATTACTCAGCCTCCTAATCTCCTGTAATCTCTTCTCACCCCAACAGATGGATAAATCAGATCTTGTCATTCATTTGTTCAGAATCTCAAGTGGCTTTCCATTTTACAACCATGGCTAGCCAAGATCTATCTATCTATCTATCTATCTATCTATCTATCTATCTATCTATCTATCTATCTATCATCTATCTATCTATCTATCTATCATCTATCATCTATCTAATCTATCATCTATCATCTAGCAGGCTATCATCTATCTACCTCTCTATCACCTATCATCTATCTATCTAATCTGTCTATCCTCTATCATCTATCTCTCTATCTCTATCATCCATCTATCTATCATCTATCTATATCTGTCTACCTACCTATCATTTTTTCTATTTATTGTGGTGCTGAAGATCAAACCCAGAGCCTTATGCATAATGTGTGTACACTCTACCACTAAGTTAAATCCTCAGCCCCCTTTTTGGTGATACAGTCTTACTGTAGAGCTCAAGGTAGCCTTGAACTCCTGCCTCACTGCTGTAATTACAGGATGCATCACCATGTTCAGCTTTAACTAGCTTTCAAGACTTCCTGAATACAGCCTCCCTGTAACCTCAGCTTCTAAGGTACCCTGACTCCTTCTGCTCTAGCCACACTGTCACCCTGCTGCCCCTGGAACTCTTCAGGCATGCCTGAGCTGTGGCCTTCACACTGCCTATTCTATTCCCTTCATGAAGGTTCTTTCCCAGGCATCTCGCCCTTGCCTTTTTCTAGCATTGCCTGCAACGTTTTCTTCATGGGAAGATGTACTCTTGCTAGCATTTTATTTTATCTTATTTGCAGGTGTTAGAGATTGAACCTAGAGTCTACTTGTGCGCTAGGCAAGACCTGTACCACTGAGCCACATTGTCAGTCCTCTCCCTACTCCTTTACTGTGACTTGCCAATTCCATGACACGCTTGAATGACCTTCTACCTCAATCCACCATACTACGTAATTTGCTTACTGTGTTCAGTCTCTGTCTCCCCCAACTAGAATGGAAGCTCTGTGAAGGCATGGATTTTTGTCTTTGCATACTGGTGGTGTGGCACTCGAGCCAGGCTTGCTACATAGTGGGGTTCATTAAATATTTTTGGAATAGTGTTGGGTGTGGTCACATGCAGTTGTACTCCCATCTACTTGGGAGGCTGATAGCAAAAAGATCACTTGATTTCAGCAGTTCAGGGCCAGTCTGCGAACCAGAGACCCATCTTAAAAATTTAATTGTGTGTGTGTGTGTGTGTGTGTGTGTGTGTGTGTGTGTGTAGGTTAGAGGTTGGCACAGGGTGTCTTCCTAATTTCTCTTCACTTTATTTATGGAGGCGGGGTCTTTCACTGAACCTAGAGTTTGATGATTTAGCTATTCTAGCTAGCCAGTTTGCCCCAGGGATCTCTTCTGTCTCCTGAGCACCTGGATTATAGGGAAAACACACCTTGTCTGCCTAGCTTTTATGTGGGTGCTGGGGATTCAAACTCCAATCATGCTTGCACAGTCATTTCCCCAGACCCAAGACCCATCTTTATTTTTTTTTAAAAATATGATGAATATGAATAGGAATAGAGGGATGACTTAATTGGTAAAGTGCTTGCTGTGCAAGCATGAGGTCTTGAATTCAGGTCCCCAACATCGTGTATATACCTGGGCCTATAATCCCAGTGCTAGGAGACAGAGACAGGGAGGATTCCTAGGTGCTTGCTGGTCAGAAAGTCTAGCCAATCAGTGAGCTCCTGGTCAACCAATGAGTGGCCATGTCTCAAAAAATGTAGAAGGCTAGGCATGGTGGCATATGCCTTTAGTCCCAGCACCCAGGAGGCAGAGGCAGGTGAATCTCTGTGAGATAGAGGCCAACGTGGCCTATATAGTGAGTTCTGGGCCACCTAGGGCTACAGGGAGATTCTATCTCAAAAAACAAAAATAAGCAAAGAGAAAAAGGTAGAGAGTAATCAAGAAAGACACCAGACATCTACCTCTGGCCTCCACAGGCACAGCCACAGGCATGAGCATACACAGACACAGACACACAGAGACACAGACACACAGAGACACACACACACACACCACACCACACAGATGGAATGAATGGACAATACATATCACGTGGTGTTCCATAAATGCTCACGACTATGACAAGGCACACAACCCCCTGGTTCCTGCTTCCCTTCTAGCCTCTCTGCACTCTCTTATGTCTAGGGCTTTCCAGGTGTGTTCTTTTGTGTCCTGCCATGACATCCTTTAAAGAATATATACCATTTGCAGGTCAGTGTCTTCCCCAGCACCACCTCTACCCCATGTCCTTGTTTTCTCACTGGGTTGTAATCACTGGCTTCTTATTTGCCTTCCTAGCTGGACTCTGTGTGTGAAAATGGCTGTGATAGTAAATGCTAATTCGGGGAATGAGTGGGCACACAGTAGTGATTGTGACACACATTAATTTAATTATCAAATGTTACTGTATCTTGTGCTGTTTCTTAGGCAATCTCAATCCATAACATTTTTTTCAACTTAATCTTCACAGAGTCTAGGAAGTAAGTATTCTTAATGTCTTCATTTGAGAGGTGAGGAATTTAACTGTAAAGGATGGTACCTTCTCAAGGTCATATGAATGGAAAATGTTGGGGTACAAATCCAGGTGCTCTGGCAGCAGAGCCCCTAAACTCACACAATACGGCACCTTGGTCACGCTTTTTTGCTTTTCTCTTTTCCTTAGATCAGAGTAGTCAAGTATCTGTTCCTCACACGTATGGCAAAGTACATGCACCACCTCAACAAAGATCTGTGTGGAGGGTCTGCTCTTCTTGCTTCATTTTACCAAAGGGAAAACTCAAGGCCAGGGAGGATGAATCCATCATCCATGTCAGTACTACCATCATCACCACAGCTTTATCTGCCCTACAATTGTGTGCCAAGCATCGCGTCAAACCCCGTCCACACCTCATCTTATTGAATGTCTTATTTTAGACTAAATGCAGTTAAAGCTTTAAAAAATATTTTATTATTTTTATTTTGCCTGCATGTAAGTAAATGCAACCCTGTCGTGCAATGCACGCAGAGGACAGAAGAGGCTATCGGATCCTCTGGAGTTATGGACAGTTGTTAACTGCCATGTGGGTGCTTGGGATTCGAACATGCATGTTCTGCAAGAACAGTCAGTGTTCTTAACTGCTGAGCCATCTCTCCAGCCCTAAATGCAGTTAAATTTTAATTCTGGTTTCTCCACACTTTTCTAGGCACAAATGACCCGAATCACTTGAAATTTATAATATCAAAGACCTGTCCCACACCTGCGCTTTCGGATCTGGGAAATTAAATTCTGAAAGTTCTTGTCCGAGGTCAAGCAGGTGGTGGCCTAGCTAGAGCAGAGATTTGGAGAAACGTGGCCTATCAACACGTGTACTTTATCAGCGCACAGCATATAAATGAAAAGGGGTCTTTTTAAATGCACCTGTGTAAGGAGGGTAGTTGTTATTGCTCATGATTATCTGTGATGCACGATCAGAAAAATAGCATACCAGGAGTCACTTTCTAGCACTCTGCTGGAGTTAACCTTCAGTTTCCCAGGTGTAGGTAGAGGCAGCCTGGGCCGGTTGTGACTGGAAGGCTGCTTGTTTTCGCCCTCCAATCATGGCTTGGAGTCAAGGGGCTACACCAATTGGAGGCTACTGAAGTCTCAACAAAACCCAATTGAAGCGCGAGCCTAGCGGAGAAGAGCGATCCATCAGAGACGAAGAGCGGCGGGCTTGGCGTCACTGGCCAATCAGTGGGCGAGCGGCGGGCGGGGCGGGGCCGGTGCTCGGCCGGCCGGGAGTCGGGGCCGGCGGGAGCCGAGCGGAGGAAGGCCGGTCGAGGCGGGTAGGGCTGGGTGCGCGGGGCGCTCGGGGCGGGCTGGGGCAGCCCGAGAGAGGTGCGGGTGGAGTTCCGGGGTGGGAGGCTGTTGCTATGGCAACACAGATGCTCAGACCGGCAAGGCCCAGGCTCCTGGACCAGTGTCAGGTTGGAACCCACTGGTGCGGAGGGCCTCGGTCACCCAGGGCTTGGCGGCTTGCCGGGCCGTCGCCCTCCTCTGCAGCCTGCCGCGGCCCAGGACTCCCGCCGTCCCGGCTTGCCCTGGGCATTGAGGAAACAGGCCTCTGCCCTGTGACCACCTGGGCTCGCTCTCTGTCGGTTTGCCTGGAGGCCACCGAGGCAAGATGAGCAGTTGCTGCATCTTGGGAACTGGCCTTGGTCCCTAGGGTCTCCACAGCTGTTTGTTAAAGCACCCAGCGACGTGCTTTGTGCACAAGTAATTCGAAGAATGGAGTCTGAATGAGTTTCGATCAGAATGATAAGAATCTGGAGGGACAACTCAGTAGAACTAGAAAGGATCATGTGTGTCATTTTTGCATAGGAGCCACGTTAAAGTAACAGTAAACTTTAATATGTTTTGTTTAGACCGAATATATTACGTGTTAGATTACTAGTAAGATGTTTGAAATTGTATCTCTTTTCCACCCAGAGCCTTCCAGTCCATTGTGTATCTTACAGTGCCTCAGCTTCAGGAGCCCTGTTTCAAGTGTCACAGCCTAGTCAGATAGTGGTGGCCTTATTTCTTTTCTTTTCCCAAATTTCCTTTTGGCTTTTCAAGGCAGCATCTTGCTATGTGACCCAGGCTGTGATCTTTCTGCCTGAAGCTTGCTGAGTGCTGGGGTTACAGGCATGTACCATTATGCCTGGTAAAGTAGTATTTAAAATTTTTTATTACATTTATTTATTTTTGTGTGGGGGTGCATGCCACCATGTACATATGGAGGTCAGAGGACAAATTGCAAGAATCATTTCTCTCCTTCCACCTCATGGACCCTGGGGATCAAACTCAGGTTGCTGGGCTTTGCACCACGTACTCTAACCTGCCCGACCATCTCACAAGCCTGAAGAGCGTATTTTAAATGGATGTAATTCAGGCAACAGTAAAGATAACTGAGAATGCACAACAGACAAATGTGAGGATGGCTGAATTCTTAGGAATTCAAGGGAGGGATCCTCCAGGTTCAGGGTGGACATGCCTGTAGGAGTCACCTTGTCTGGTCTTGAAAAATAGGTGCATGTTTGATTCAGTGAGCCTGAATCTAGCTTCTTCTTTTTTTTTTTTAAGGTTGAAAACTAGCAGGATCCGGACACCTGCAGACTGAAAAGGTGCTCCTCACCCACTGGCAGCTTTCACCATGATTCACAGTCTTTTCTTGATCAACTCCTCTGGAGATATTTTCTTGGAGAAGCACTGGAAGAGCGTGGTCAGCCGTTCCGTCTGTGATTACTTTTTTGAGGCACAGGAGAGAGCTACTGAGGCAGAAAACGTGCCTCCGGTTATCCCTACCCCTCACCACTATCTTTTAAGTGTTTACCGCCACAAGATCTTTTTTGTGGCTGTGATCCAGACAGAGGTCCCGCCTCTGTTTGTCATTGAATTCCTTCACCGCGTAGTGGACACATTTCAGGTTTGTGAATGTGGGAAGCTTTATATATGTAAACAGCAAAGGGTCCTTTTTTAAAACAATGGTTTTTGACAGGCTGTCATTCTAGGTCTGTGTTGTGCAGGATCAGACAAGCAGCACTTCCTGTGTAGCCTCCTGAGTGCTGGCGTTACAGGTCTGAGCTGCCCGGCCAGAATACAAAATATTTTTATTGTCCTGTTGCCATTGTATTTAGCTTGGGTTAGAAGCATTTTTTTAAAAAAATAAAAAAATGAACTTTGCTTGTTTCTATCCCACCCGATAAGATTCTTGTTTCTATTTTTTAATTGGTTGTGTCCAGAAGGACAATTGGAATGCTTTTAAGCCTCTCACATGAGAAGGCCACCCCACTTCTTAGTTTTGGTCCTACATTTTGCTCACAAGTTAGAGTTCAGTTTTTTTCTAAATAGCTTTGAAATATGCCCAAATGTGATGTGTAAAGTTCTCTCAGAGAACTGGCGTGGTAAGTCGTACTTATTTTAACTGTTCCCAGCCGGGATCATTCATGAGCTCAGCCTTCATCTTGGGGGGAGTGGGCACCTACAGCATGTGTGTGCGAATGATGAGTTATTGTCAAAGTTTCTGTTCTGTGAGAATTTGTAATACATTGTAGTCTTCATTTTGATTTACAGATCTGGGGGCAGGGTATTGGGCGGGGACTTATACTAGGGTGTAAGTACCATTTAAGCACAGGAGTTTAGGCTGCCCAGATTCGGAATCCAGACAGTGGAATGCTCTCCCTGATAGTCACTCAGCTTTAACTGTTGTGACTATTTGCATTACTTGAATGATGTATTAGAAGCAGGGCCCTTTTAGCTTCTCTATCATGTGAGGTCTGGAGTTAGTCACATGTCTACAAGAATTGTGGAATTAGAAGGAGACAGATATGATTCTGGTAAAAAGTCAGTTCATTCAGCTGTGTTCACTCACATTACACGACTAGAGCTGTTTTCAGTAAATTTTACCTCCAAATGTTGTTCTGGAATTCCACTTCTTATGTCATATGCTAGTTCCTTTGCATAATGAAAACTCAAGAATTACATGCCCCAGGATATGGAGAAACTAGAAGAGTCCAGTAGTTAAGTTCTTAAGCTACTCTGACTGGGCCTGGCTATGATTTCTGTACAATGTACCCATGCTTAAATTAATGGTCCCATCACCATACCAATATTATATAACTTGCTACAAGCCACAAAGCAAGAAAAGTTGTGTATTTAAAACCACAGAGGAATTTAGGAAAGCAAAATCAAGTTGCTAATGAAGTCTAGGGCTTCAGTGCTTGTCAGTTTTGAAGCCATTGGTAAAAGTGAACCCGCCCGGAGCCTAGCATCTGGTGTGCTTTATCTCCTGTCCCAGTGGCAGACTCACAGGTGCTCTTGCTGTGGTACCTTGCATTGCAGGTCTCCTTTCCAATTGCTCTTCTCGCCTTATACCTGCCTGGTCTGTAGAATCAGTACTTACTTTATAAAACAAAATCAGGGAAGGAAGCACGGCATTTTTCCTACTTAGTTTTAGGGATGCATTGCTTACTCCTGAGTGAGCTGGATCTTGGAATCTCACTGATATTTCTCACTGTCTGATGTATTTTAGGCCACATCTTGTAGAGTCTGTCCAGATTGGGATATCAGAGAAATAGCCAGGTGATGAAACAATCTGAAAACTATCTCATAAGCAGTGGAGGGGAGCTCAGGACTGTGGCCTGGAGAAGAAAAAAAATGAAGTGGAAGTTTGTTGTCTTCAAATAGAGGACTAGGAGGTGGGCTTCAGCTTAGCAGGAAAGAACTTTCTAAAGATCAGTTGTCCATGAGTAGAACAGGCTTTCTCAGTTGCTTATTTCCTCTCCATGAATCCAAAAGTTGCCTGACCATCTGCGCACTGTCAGCACCAACTGACACTATAATATGCGTACACTGACTACAGACCTTTCTCCCTTAGTCCCTGTTGTCCTTATACTTTCCATGTTTTGTTTCTATGTGGTTTTATTCTCGTTATTAAATCAGGACCTAAATTTGTTAACAAGTAACAAGATTATAACCCCGGAGACCCTGGGTTGATCCACAGCACTAGAAAAAGAAGCTCAAAAGAAAAGACTATAATCCAGGTTTTCTGTGCTTTATCCACACCCCAGATAATTTAGTATATAGCCTAACCTTTTAAATGAAAGAATAGAGTTCTTAGTCTTCAATATCAAACATGCTCTAAAGAGACTTTGTGCTGGGCTGGTACATCCCTTCATTTTATTCTTTCTGAGAGAATATTAAGAAATAGTATAGCAGAAGGTTGGAAAGGTTTTGCATATAATTCTATGTCATGTCAAGTATTACAGTTTTGCATAGCTCTTAACTTTTCATGAACATATCTGTCTAGAGTCAGCCTTTTATACTTTATCAAGTTGAGGAAACCAACCCAAAGATGCAGGCTTCCTCTGACTTACAGATGTTTCTGACAGCCTAGGTACCGTGTGCCAGTCCTGTGTTGTCACCACGACACCAGGCTGCCTCAGAGAACTAGGGCTCCACTCTGTTCTCTCCTTGGAGAATGTCCCAGACACACTGGGTAAACACTATGGACAGGCAAGCCCCTACTCTCAGGAACATGGTTTTTATTTTTTTCAGTCTCTGGTTGATAAATATGTTTATTATGTCTTCATCAGGACTATTTTGGAGTCTGTTCAGAGCCAGTGATCAAAGACAACGTGGTGGTGGTTTATGAGGTATTGGAAGAGATGCTTGACAATGGGTTTCCTTTGGCTACTGAGTCCAACATCCTCAAAGAACTGATAAAGCCTCCCACCATTCTCCGGACGGTGGTCAACACTATCACAGGTGTGGGCAGGGCTACAGATGTGGGTGGGGCTGCAGGTGTGGCGGGGCTGCAGGTGGCCACTGCCCCCACAGGCAGCTCTGAGACTTTGGGAATCTCAAGGGTCAGGTGCTTTCATCTCACCTTCAGTGCTCTTTGATCTGGCCTTGATTTTTTTTTTTTGTTTAGAAATTAAGACAGTTTATTAAGAAAGGGAAAGCCTCCTGAGAATCTAAGTGGGCTAGAGCTGAAGGTAAAGCCCAGAGAGCACCAGGCTATGGGGCAGAGGACCCATTATAGGAATTTTACATAACACCCATGTCTCACACATTTGTATATTCAGATCTAGCCTTGATTTGGATGTAGTGCAGTGATAGGGCATTTACCTAGCATCTCCAGCTCCCTAAATTTTTTTTGAATGTGAACATTTTGATAGTATCTTGTTATCCATACTCATTTTTTTTACTACACAGGTTAAAACCTGTTTAAATATCAACTTTTTCCTCATTGTGACTTTTTTTGTGTCTTTTGTTCATTTTTAATAAACTGTTTCTTTTTTAAAATTTTTATCTTATTTTGCATGTATGAGTGTTTTGCCTGCATACATGTAAGTGCATGATGTGTGCAGAGGCCAGAACAGTATCAGATCCTCTGGAACTAGAGTTACAGATGATTGTTAGCCGCCATGTAGGTACTGAGAACTGAACCCAGGTCCTCTGCAAGAGCTTTCTCTCCAGCTCCTACCCCCTTTGTTCATTTTTTATTGAAATTTTTTGTTTTATTCAACACTACCTCGGAAGAATGCCTTTCATTGGCAGTTAATTCAGTCATGGAAGTACAAGTGCTGGTTTGTGGAGTTATGCTTCAAATGCTGCATTCCTCCCGGCCTGTCACTCATCATTTAACCTTGTCCATGGTGTTTGTTGAGCTGCATTTGATTTAGTCAAACTAATCATAGTGGTTCATTAAAATTTACATTTTTGGAAACTGGGGTTTCAGAGAATTTTTTTTGTCTTTTTGAGACAGGGTCTCTTTGTAGCGTCAGCTTCCCTGGAACTTGCTATGTAGACCAGGCTGGCCTCAGTCTAAAAGAGATCCACCTGCCCCTGCCTTCTGAGTGCTGGGACTAAAGGCATGCACCACCATGCCCAGCGATTTCAGAGAATTGAACAAACTGATTTTTGAAAAATACAAATATGAAGAGTAGCCAAAACAGTTTTGCAAAGGAATTACAAAGGGGTTAGATTTGCTTGTCATCTGTCAAGACATATTAAGTTCATGTAGCACAAGACAGAAACTCAGAGTTGCTATATTAGAAGAGCCAAAACAGTCTTACAAATAAATTTTTAAGGGAGTAAGAAAAAACATGTTGTACCAGATATAGAACATCCTATAAAGTTTTGATGACTTAAAACTTCATATAATATTGGCCCAGTAACAAATTCATTGTGTTTTGTAATATTCTAGATTTAGTTTCAGCCTTAAAATCTTTATGAATGTTTTGGGTATTACAAAGTTTTTTAATTCTCACACAGCTGTAGAAAAAACTATCAGAGAATCCCTTTTGAAAAGCTGGAATGTTTTATGCGTGTGCTGAATATACAGATGTTTAGTGTTTCTTTCTTTAGAGTAAAAAGATCCAGTCTGTGAAAAGAGGAAATAGGACTTAAATTAGTTATAGTCATCATTTCAGTTTAAAGTAAGCTTTTGTGCCTATGGGAGCAGAGAATCAAGGAACTAGTGTACAGCCCAGTGTATGGGGCACGGTATGATTGGGGCTCTTTTTGTTCAGGGCTGGAATGAGACAAATCCCTTTGTAGTACATTTCTGCCTTCCATCATGCCTGAGAACCTGTCTCAAGTTAAAATACTGTTTTTACTGATGATGGTTTTCTATCAATATGTAAATGGTGAACCCTGCTGAAACCCAGTACATTATTTAAACTGAAAGCTGTTGTGGAATTTGAGATACTTCTGTTATTCTGGAAACCAATATGATCTCTGCTTCTCAGGTGACCTTTTCTTTAAACCTTTCCTTGAGGCACAGGACCAGATGGTGACAATGAATTTCAAAAATAGACCAGACTGCCCTACACAGAAAGCATAAAAGGCTCCTCTATGTGGTATTGCATGAATAGCAGAATAGAAACATCTAGAGGCATGTTCATGGGTTATTAGACTAATTACCAGTATTAATTTCCTCAGGAAGCACCAATGTGGGTGACCAGCTTCCAACTGGACAGCTGTCGGTGGTGCCTTGGCGACGGACCGGGGTGAAGTACACCAATAACGAGGCCTATTTTGATGTGGTGGAAGAGATCGATGCCATCATTGACAAATCAGGTGGGTGCTGTGCAGATGCTCCTGCTGTGCAGAGGGAGGCCGCCTTCCTGTACTGTGTGCTTGGGTCGGGACAAAACCTCCACCTAGATTTGCTGGAGTTCTACCCTTTGTGGATCTTCTCTTGAATAAAAGGAGTAGTGGGGTTGGAGATTGTAACGACCTAGGTTCAGTCCCCAGCAGTGTTGGGTCAGGATGGTACTGGCGTGACAAGAACAGGTGGGATAGCACAGTCCTTTCATGTCAGCATTCATCTGGGACAGGGGTAGAAGATCAAGAGTTTGAGGCCATTGTGGGCTATGCAGCCAGACCTTGTTATAAAAATCCATATAAGAGAGAGAGAGAAAGAGAGAGAAACTAATTTCTTGTTGGTTAGAATTCCTCTTTGAAAATATTGGATTCCTAGTTCAGATGGCAGAACTAGATTATAATGACAGGATTTTTTTTTAATGGCTATTCAAAATTAAGTAAATAGGACTAGGGGTCCTGGGCCAAGGAATTCTTAGACGACTCTCTTCACATTAGTTTACTGGAGATTTGGTTATAGCACAGTGGTAGATACTGGGCACTGATAATCAGGAAGACAGTCTGTTAGTCTGTGGCTATATAAAAACAGGAAAAGGTGGAGAAGGAGTGGACTTGGCTGTGTGCAGAGGTGACTTGACTGCTTTGTCAGCAGATGAGTCCGTGTCCTCACAACCTACATGGCTTGGGAGCCACCATTCAACAGGGTTTCCAAAAACATTATTGAATTGGGAAGCATAAAAAGAAAAATGAATCCTAAGGCTTGAAAATTAGGGCATCACAGCAGGTTTTCATATTAACCTAAATGAGAAAGAATCTAAATGCCCATTAACAAAGGAAAGGGTGGATAAACTTTGATATGGTCATCCAGTGGAGTGCTATATGGTAGTGAAAATTTGAATTACTAATCTGTCTCACAGCATGGATGACTCTCACACTACTGAGCAGAAAAGTCAGATGCATGCTATTATATACAGTGCATTCCATTTAGTGCAGCTTGAAAGGAGGTTGCAATTTAAGGTAATAGAAATATAATAGAAATCAGAATTTTTGGGATGCCATTAGCTAAGCTGGAGTGAGAAGAACATGTTTGGAAGTGTCTACATTTGATGTGGATGGTATTTACATAGATGTGTACATTAAGCATTCACCAAGCTGTGAGATTTTTATGTTTTGCTATTTTACAACAGTGCAAAAACTTTGCAAACTTGATGGCCACATTATGAAGGGCCCTGTGTGCCATTTAAGGGTGTGGTTGGAGCACTAACAGCTGGAGAGCAGTGTTGTTGCTTAGAGTGGTCAGTCTGGCTGCAGGATGGGAGTAGCCAAAGGTGAGATGGACTGGAGGCAGGGGAATGCAGTAGGAGGCTGTGGCTGAAGTCCTGGCTCGAAGTATAGATGTCCACAGTGAGTAAACACCCCAGGACAGAGAGGAGTCTGCTGCTAGATGGAGTGGTGCATACCTGCTCTCCTAGCACTAGGAAGCTGAGTCAAGAGAAGCCATTTTGAGGCTAGCCTGGGCTATAGAAAACTGGTATTTGGGTAGACATGGAGAGAGAGGATGCAGGACTAGTTCAAGATGGGCATGGCTCAGGCAGCTGGATGGACAATGTTATACGTATGTCATATGTCACATACATACCGAAATGAGAGGAGCCATCAGAGAGGCTGGTTGAATTTGCTGTTGACAAGTGGAGTTTGCAGCACCCATGACACCTGGGGGTTGTCCGTCAGTCAGGTTTGAGGCCAAGTTTGAAAACATGGTACAAAGCATTGGGTGTGAATGGAGACTGAAGATGGGAAGGGCTGAGCACCACAAGAGAATGGGGGAAGGAAGTGCCGGCCTGGGCACAAGTGACATCTCGGGACATGCAGGGACCTGCACATGCTGAGGAAGAGCATCTGGATACACAGGGGAAGACTGGAAGAGAAGAGTGTTTATAGAAGAAGTAGTCTGCAGTGACAAGTTTACAGAAAGACATCATAGGATGAGAGACCTTGGATTCCACAGCTAAGCTCCTTCAGAGCTCAGGGAGGACGGGTTCTGCTAACAAATGTTCTGCTCCATTGGTTCAGAAGGTGCTCTGTGTGACTTTGGCATTGGTGGGGATCCTTTAAGGTACTAACTGTTTCAGTGGTCTCTATTTTCACAGGTCCCTCAGAGTTCTCAGACTTGAGCTTGGAAGATGGAAAGATCGAATGAATAAATGAACTGGGCAGCTAAACAGAAGAAAGGAGGACTGGAGGGAGGAGGGGAAGAGAAGGGGAGGGAAGGACAGGTTTCTGTGGTCTGCAGCACTCCTGTCTCATCCCTCAGGTTCCACAGTCACTGCTGAGATCCAGGGGGTGATTGACGCCTGTGTCAAGCTGACTGGGATGCCAGACCTCACTCTTTCCTTCATGGTAATGTCCAGGGCCAGTGCTCACCTTCCTGGGATGGGAAATGTGAGGCTTCTGCAGAGTGGTGAGAATAAGCAGTAATGTGGGTGGATGCTAAGCCTGCACCAAGCTTGGGACATGCATGTGCACATTAGTGAAAACGCCATCTGCATCGCTTCCAAGGAAACCTGGGGTGCTGACTCCCGCTTCTTGATCTCCCTGCCTGGTTCTGCAGAACCCCAGGTTGCTGGATGATGTCAGCTTCCACCCCTGTGTTCGTTTCAAGCGCTGGGAGTCAGAGCGCATCCTCTCCTTCATCCCTCCTGATGGCAACTTCCGCCTACTCTCCTACCACGTCAGTGCACAGAAGTAAGCAGCCGTCAGGGCAGAATCTGTGTCTGTGGAAGCCATGTCTTAGCTGTGGGCTCCATTTACCTAGGCTCAGGTTCCAGCTCCTTAAATTGCTAGTTGTGTCAGTGCAGTGATCTGCTCCCTATCCCCTGTCTGTTTTCTGTTTTGGAAATGACAGTTACCTCTTTGTAAGGATTGAGTGGCTCCTTCATGCACACTAAGTACCCACTGAGGCTGCTACTGGGGTGGTGTTTTTGAGACCATCTTGCTCCCTGATCTAGTTTGCTCTGGAATTTGCTTTGTCTTTTCAGCTGGCCTTGAACTCGTAATCTTCCTACCTAGCCGTCACCAGCCTAGCTGCTGCTGTTACTTTTGTTGTTACCTGTCAAAAGAACATTTTTCTCTGAATACTGGGATATCACCCCACAAAGCATTTGTTTGTTTTGAAAGCATGTAAAATGCAGAGAGTTCCGGGCTCTCACATCTGTATTTGGAGGATGGGAGCTTTCGGAAGCACTGTTGTGCAGTGCAAGGTACGCACACTGAGGAGTGTTGGGAGCCAAAAGACTCAGAGCCGGGGCCTCCCTCACTGGTGACTAAGGATGAGTCATTTTGGAAAATGTCTGTGTGCTGAGGTCAAAGGCTCTGGAATCAGACTACCTGGACTTAAACCCCACCTTGATCCTTGATATTATTGTTTTCTGTGTTTAAGATGTAAGGTGTAAATAAGGAAAAAAAGCTGCTGATGGGACAAGAGACACATAATGGAAGGAGGAAGTAGTGGCCATTTTCCTTAGTGCCTCGATGGAGTGAAAAACACTAAACCCCTAAAAACCAAAAATGAATTTAAAAAGCTCCCAGAGAGATGACTCCTGGGTAAAAGTGCTTGTAGTAAAGGCTGGCCTCCTGAGTTCATCCCAAAACCCACACAAAGGTGGAAGGGAGAACTGAGTCCTTATAGTTATCCTCAGGCCACCACACGTGTGAGCATCCACACACATCATACACACACAAGAGTAATAAAAAATTTAAAGAGAACAGTGAAGAGGTTTTTTTTTAAAGGTTTATTTATCATTATTTATGTATGTGTTTGTTTGCATGTATGTAAGTGCACCACATGTGTGTCTGGTGCCCATGGAGGCCAGAAGAGGACATCAGTTCCCTAGGGACTGCAGTTATAGGTGGTTGTGAGTTGCCATGGGGTGCTGGGAACCGAACTTTGGTCCTCTATAGGAGTAGCAGGTGCGCTTAGCTGCCCAGCCATCTCTCCAGACCCCCAGGGCTGTTTTCTTTCTGAAGAAGGTGTTTTGTTTCTTTTGCAGCCTGGTTGCAATTCCTGTCTATGTCAAGCATAGTATCAACTTCCGAGACAGTAGCTCACTTGGACGATTTGAAATCACAGTGGGACCCAAACAAACCATGGGGAAGACTATAGAGGGAGTGATAGTTACCAGCCAGATGCCCAAAGGAGTCCTGAATATGAGCCTTACTCCGTCCCAGGGAACGCACACATTTGACCCAGTGACAAAGGTAAGGGAATGGGCTGTACCTGGTTGGAGGACAAGATTAATCAAAAGGACTTTGTTAAAAGGTTGGTGACAGAAGAAATCCTCTAGATGCAGCTTGGAATCTGGCCGACAGATGCTCTGAGATTGGATTTTGGAGCTCAGGCAAAGGCCACTATGACTATGTGGAACGACCCACTACTTACCTGTTTTCTTTCAAGATGCTGTCTTGGGATGTAGGAAAAATAAACCCACAAAAGCTGCCAAGTTTGAAAGGGACCACGAGTCTTCAGGCCGGAGCTTCTAAACCAGATGAGAACCCCACAATTAACCTGCAGTTTAAGATCCAGCAGCTAGCCATTTCTGGTGAGTGGCATATCTTGGGTGATTTTGAAGGGAGCAGAAATGGCTTTCTTCTACCAGGTGCAGGCACCATCGTCTTCTTGGGACTCACTGATGTTGGGGAATACACAGGTATGGTTTTATTGCCTGGTACGGAATCATTAGATTTTTCCCAGCGCATTTCTGGGGGATGTTTAGAAGCTAGCCTGGGGACCCTGAGTCAAAGTGTCTTGGACACCAATAAGAAACGGACTGTTGTTGAGTCATCATAGGGTATTGATTTGAGCTTTCCAAGGCTTTCAGAATTGAGGGTGCTTCTGTGTTCTCCACTGGAAACAGGAAGGGATATGCCCTGCCCCTTTCTCCCAGACTTTGATGCCTGCTATCTTTAGAACATTGCCAGTGGAGTCCAGTTTGCATGCACTTAGGAAAGTAATAATAGATGTCATTTCCTGGGTATTTTTAGATGCCAGCTACTCCTGAAGAATTTTTGTTTATTCTTATTTAATTCTTAGAATAACCTTATAAGGTGCAGAGAAATTGGTTTTAGCTTTAGATAGCATTTTTGGTTTTCTTTACTAAAAGACTGACTAATTAGGTGATCAGACTTCAGTTAAATAATGACTTCTTTCTTCCTAAACCACTTAATAGGCATAAAGCTGTATACAAAATATTTTTGTTTAATGTGACAAGAATACTTAGGAAGGATTCATTGGTAAATTCATTATCTTTCATTGTTCATTGATTTTTTTACCATTAATTCATTTGGTCCAATAACTTGTGCAAATATTGAGTCCTATTTTCGTCTCACCTTCATTGGAATCTGTGTATAACTCTACCCTTTCTACTGAGATTTTCTTCCAGGATAGCTCTTTGTTGACACAGTCTTTACTGTAGATGTGTGTGCCAGGGTTGCAGAACTGTCTCCCTCAGCTTCATGGAAGGGACTTGTTAGAGCAATCTCTCTGTATTAGTCAGGGTTCTCTAAAGAAACAGAACCAGTAGAAAGAACAAACGTGTGTGTGTGTGTGTGTGTGTGTGTGGTGTATTTATTAGCTTAGCTTGCAGGATAGAGTCTGAGTAGTCCAACAATGGCTGCACTACACTGGAGAGGCTGAGAATCCAGTAGTTGCTCAGTCCACAAGGCTGGATGTCTCAGTAGTCCGAATCTGGCGTGGAAGTCCTGACGGATTCCAAGAGATCTGCTGGTCTTCACTCTATGTTGGAATCAGAAGTTGGTCACAGCAGCAAGATGAACTCACCAGTGAGAGAGAAGGCAAGCAGCAAAATAGCACAAGCCCTTTCTGCCACAGCCTTTTATATTTTATACAGCTGCCATTAGAAGGGCGGACCTTCCAGCTTCAAATGATCCAATCAGGAAGGTCTCTCTGATTTTAGTTAATCCAGATCCAGTCAAGTTGACACCCAGGATTAGCCATCACAAGTCCACCCTTTATCAACTTGATACCCAATAGCATCTCCTCATGTCATACTTAATTTTCAAATGAAAACAATGGCAAGGTCATGATCCACCTAACATGATATGACTATCCAATGTAAAATCACAAATGCGTTATATATCTTAGAGTAGGTGATAAAGTCTTCGAGGGATGCTTAGTCCTTTAGTATTTCATAACCTAAATATGACAACATAGATTTACAACACTTAACACTTATCTCAATTACACATTCAAAAGGGAACAGCACAAATATCTGCTTAATATGTATGTATATATTGCACAAGCACATTCTTAATCAAATAGGACAAAACTGCTCATGTCAATTACAGTCCACCTTTCTGCGACCTGTCACGTGGTGTGAGCTGATATTTATAACTGCCTTCCTCTACTACAGTCTGCATTTCCTCTACCATCAGCAAGCACCTCTGCAGGTCTTGGCTCTTTCACTGGAGGAGTGACCCATACCTTCTTCCCTGAAGGGTCTGAATCATTTGTTTTCCTTTCTAGATTGGGTTGTTGCAGTTTCCCATTGACCTTAATCACAGGACATGGCAACACCAAAAGACGCCCTAAGGAATCTCCTGCCTTCCAAACAAATCTTCCTGATCTCTGTTGTGGAGAAACAGCCCAGTTTCCCCCTGGCAGTCTGGGTCAATCACCCCTCCTAATACTGTTATTCCTTTCTTAGCCTGCTTACTTGAGGGCATCAGAAGCCCAGAATGGCCAGGGGGAAGTCTTGGCTTCCAGTTCAATGGAATTTTTGTTGTGTCTCCTAGAAGAAGCACTCCCCCCCCCCGCCCCCGAACCAAAACTTCTAGGTTAGCAGAGCACAAAGTCTCAGGTATAGGAAGAAAAAATTTTCCTTGCGACTTACTAGGGGTGATAGTGAGTGGAATCATTTCCACTTCTACCCCTTGATTCCTGGACCCATGAATCCTGACTATAGGAGAAACTGTACCACATATTGGATACTGATTCAAAGCATACACTGCCTTCTGAAGGACCCTGCCCCAGCCCTCCAGGCTACTGCCACCCAATTGGTGCTATAACTGTGTTTTTAAGAGGCCATCTCTCTGTCAAGCCAGCTGCTTCAGGATGGTGGGGATCATGGTAAGACCAGTGGATTCCATGACCACAGGCTCACTGTCATACTTCTTTGTCTGTGAAGTGAGTTCCCTGGTCAGAGTGATGCTGTGCGGACTACCATGATGGTGGATAATGCATTCAGTAAGCCCCTGGATGGCAGAAGCATTTTTTGCAGGAAAGGCAACTCCATAACCAGAATAAGTGTCTGTTCCTGTAAGGACAAAGCACTTTCCCCTCCATGGTGGAAGTGGTCCAGTGTAGTCAACGTGCCACCAGGTTGCAGTCTGGTCACCACGGGGAACAGTGCCATATCAGGGGCTCAGTGTTGATCTCTGCTGTTGGCAGATCTGGCACTCAGCAGCAGCTGTAGCCAGGTCAGCTTTGGTGAGTGGGAGTCCATGCTGTCGAGCCCATGCATAAGCTCCATCTCTGCCACCATGGCCACTTTGTCCATGGGCCCATTGAGCAATGACAGGGATAGCTGAAGAAAGAGGCTGACAATCCACAGAGCAGGTCATCCAATCTACTTGATTATTGAACTCATCTTCTGCTGAAGCCACCTTTTGATGAGCATTTACATGAGACACAAGTATGTTCATATCCTTTGCCCATTTGGAGAGATCTATCCACATACTTCTTCCCCAAATGTCTTTCTCACCAATTTTCCAATCATGCTCCTTCCAAGTCCCTGACCATCCAGCCAAACCATTGGCTTACAGCCCATGAATCAGTATATAATTGCACTTCTGACTATTTCTCCTTCCAAGCAAAATGCACCACCATGTGCACTGCCCGAAGTTCTGCCCACTGTGAAGACTTTCCTTCCCCAGTGTCCTTCAGGGTTGTTCCAGAAATTGGCTGTAATGCTGCAGCTGTCCACTTCTGAGTAGTGCCTGCATAGCGTGCAGAACCATCTGTAAACCAAGCCATAGTCTTCTCTTCCTCAGTCAACTGATCATAGGCACACCCCATGAAGCCATAGGTGCATGCATAAGAACAGGAGGCATCGTAACCAGAGTAGGAACCATAGGCATTTGGGCAACTTCTTCATGTGACTTGCTTGTGCCCTCTGGGCCTGCTCGAGTCCAATCACATATATACCACTTCCATTTGATAATGGATTGTTGCTGTGCACGGCCTACTTTATGCCTTGGGGGGTCAGATAACACACAGCTCATGATGGGCAGCTCAGGTTGCATGGTAACTTGGTGGCCCATTGTCAAACATTAGGTTTCCACTATGGCCCAATAGCAGGCTAAGAGCTGTTTCCCAAAGGGAGAAGAGTTGTCTGTAGATGAAGGTAGAACCTTCCTCCAAAATTCCAGTGCCTCCACTGTGGTTTCCCTATGGGGATCTGCCAGAGACTCCAAATGGCATCTCTGTCTGCCACTAATACCTCAGGCACCATTGGGTCTGCTGGACCATATGGCCCAAGGGGCAGAGCAACCTGCACAGCAGCCTGGACCTGTTGAAGAGCATTTTCCTGTTCCATGCCCCACCAGCTAGCTGCCTTCCGAGTCACTTGATATATGGGTTGTAGTAACACACCCAGATGAGTAATGTGCTGCCTCCAGAATCCAAACAGGCCCACTAAGCATTGTGCTTCTTTCTTGGTCAAGGGAGGGGCCAAGTGACATAGCTTATGTTTCACTTTAGAAGGAATGTCCCTGCATGCTCCACACCACTGAACTAGAAATTTCACTGAGGTAGAAGGCCCTTGAATTTTGGTTGGATTTATTTCCCATCTTCTCATGCGCATATGCTTAACCAAGTCCAGACTGGTTGCTACCTCCTGCTCACTGGATCCAATCAGCATAATGTCATCAATATAGTGGACCAGTGTGGTATTTTGTTGGAGAGTCAGGTGATCAAGATCCCTTCGAAGGAAGTTATGGCACAAGGCTGGGGGGTTAATATGCCCTTGAGGTAGGACAGTAAAGGTATACCGTTGGCCTTGCCAGCTGAAAGAAAATTGCTTCTGGTGTTTCTTATGAACCAGTATTGAAAAAGGTGTTTGCTAGGTTAATAGCTGCACACCAGGTACTAGAAGATGTATTTATCTGCTTCGGTAAGGAAACCACATCTGGTACAGCAGCTGCAATTGGAGTCACTACTTGATTAAGTTTTCAATAGTCAACTGTCATTCTCCATGAGCCATCTGTCTTCTGCACAGACCAAATAGGAGAATTAAAGGGAGATGTGGTGGGAATCACCACCCTTGCAATCTTTCAAATCCTTGATGGTAGCACTAATTTCTGCGATCCCTCCAGGGATGTGATACTGTTTTTGGTTTACTATTTTCCCTGGCAGAGGCAACTCCAGTGGTTTCCATTTGGCCTTTCCAACCATAATAGCCTTCACTCCAGGGAACCAATGTGGAGATTCTGCCAGTTTCTAAGTATATCTATCCCAATAATACATTCTGGGGCTGGGGAAATAACCACAAGATGAGTTTGGGGGCCCACTGGACCCACTGTGAGTCAAACTTCAGCCAAAACTCCATTTATCACCTGACCTCCATAAGCCCCTACTTTAACTGGAGGGCCACAATGCTTTTTAGGGTCTCCTGGAATCAGTGTCAACTCAGAACCAGTGTGCAATGGGCCTCGGGAAGTCTGATTATTTCCTTTCCCCCAGTGTACGGTTTCTCTAGTAAAAGGCCGCAGGGCCCTCTGGGGAAGGATGGGAGAAAGGAGAACAACATAACTCTTTGGTAGCGTGACAAGGTCCTTCCTCAAGGGCACCAGCCTTTTCTTCATTCAAGGGGTTCTGGGTCTGTAAACTGTCTCAAATCTGGAAATTGGTTGACTGAACGGGATTCTCTATTTCTATGATCCAATGTCCATTTTCTGTCACTTGTAGAGCTTTTCTGCTTATACAGATCAAATAAAAACTTAGTAGGCTTCTTATGTATTTGGTCCTTGGAAACACTGTGATTGATTAGCCAGTACCAAAGGTCCATTCTGCTCACCTTACCTTTGGCAATTCACTTCTGCCACCTGACCCCTACTCCAAGGTCCTGTTAAACCCTGTGCATTTACACTTAATTGATACAACTGAGCAGCAGCATCTCCACCTTTTAAGATCTGGAACAGGAAAAGAGTAAAAACAAAGCTCTTCAAATGTGCTGGTGCCTCTCTCAGTATTTTCCATCTTATAAAATCAGTGAAAGGCATGTCCTCTGGGCCCTCCCAGCTTCTTTTTTAACTGTGTGAGCTTCCATATTAAACCTAGAGTCTCCAGTCAGCGGGCCCATGTTCCTTCCATCATGACCCCACAGCCTTATGATGCATTCCCACACATGTTCCTCAGGCTTCTGTTTGAATGAATTAGCAGACTCACTAAGTTCTTTAGTGGTGTAGCACACCTCCTCATGGTCCACACTTTCTAGCTCACTTCTAGGGGCCTGCTTAGCCTGGAGTCTGGTTATAGGTCTAGAGGCAACAGTTGCTGGCCACTGAGGGACATCAGCTTTGTCTTGCAGCATGGGGTTAGTTCCCTGGGGAAGCGTGGGGAGGGTGGGTCTGCAGGGTGTGCTGATGGTGGGGAGATTAATTCATCAGGTCGAGTAAATTCCTCAGTCTGAGTCAAAGTCTGAGCCCCTCATCAGGGCTCACCCAAACATCTCCATCTCTTGTGTCAGGATCCCACTCTTACTGCTGGGAATTAAATTTGTGTTTTAAGTCAGCCAAACTTATAATAAGGGCTCCAGCTTGATTTTCTGCAACTTTAGTTCTCTGGCTGCTGGAGAGGAGACTCTCTTCCGGGTACATGTAGACATCTTTAGACTGTTGATGTGAATCTGGAGTCAGTAAATTTTATCATTTCTTTTTTCCCTCCATCACTTTATTCAGGATTGATAGATGCAACTAGCCAAATCGCTAATTTTATTTATCCCCCAATTGTCAAACGTTTTACATATAAAGTCTCTAAATTCCTTGCTCTTCACAGAAGGTGAGTTTGAAGACTCAAATGCGTTTATCTTCATAATTTCTTTAAATAGTTCACGCCATGGTTTTTCAGTTCTCTCCACGCTACCAGGGGAGTTTTTAGTAACTAGGTTTCCTTGAGTTGGAGAGCCTGCTTCAGATACCACCAAGCCCATGAAAGAAATTCATCCTTTGAATTCTGTTTCTCTAAAACCACTCCTGGTACCAATTTCTGTTCTAGTTTGTTTCTCCATTACTATGACAAAACACTCTGACTGATACCATCTTGGGGAGAAAAGGGTTTATTTGGTTTACATTTCCCAAGTCACACTGGTCAACAGGAAGCCCAAGGTAGGAACTCAGGGAAGGAACCTAGAGGCAGCAGAAACCCAGTAAGTAGCGATCCTCCATGGCCTGTGCTCCAGCTCCTGCCTCCAGGTTCCTGCCTGGGCTCCCTGTTGAACTGTGACCCGAGAGATGTAAGCCAAATAAACCCTTTCCTCCCCAAGTTGGTACTGGTCAGAGTGTTTTGTCACAGTCATGGAGAAACAAACTAGAACACTCTTTCACATGAAACAATGCAGAGAACTGTCCACTTGCTTCTTCTGAATGGTACTCACATCTTATTCCTCTCCTCCTCCCTCCATCCAGGACTCAAAGTGAACCGTCTGGATATGTATGGAGAGAAGTACAAGCCCTTTAAGGGCATAAAATACATGACCAAAGCCGGGAAGTTCCAAGTTAGAACCTGAACGGAGCATCTTACCAAGGGAGCAGTCGCGAACACTTTTTTATTTCTTACTTGTCTAAAGGTAAAATATGAGCCTGTCCCTTAGGTGAGTCCTCCAGGTCCACTTGCTTCCTTTTGTCCTCAGCCTTCAGTGCCATGGAACTAACCAAGGGAGTAAAGTTTCACCAGTGAGAACGTAGCCAAACAGCATGGCACTGGCTGAGTTCTAGAGAAGAGATGGTTACCATAGAAAAAGACCAGCATTTGCTGCTTGCTTGGTTTTAATTATCTAAAGCCAGTGGAAGATGTCTTTATTGATTTTTTTTTAAGATAGGAAGATTTGAAAGAAAGAAAGATTGGAAGAAAAATGGGTGTTAGTCCAAGAAAGCCAGTTAAAGATCCGACCTGTAGGGCTGGGCTGTGACTCAGTGGTGGAGTGCTGGCCTAGCATGCACAAGCCCTGGATCATTTCCAGGACTACCCACAACACAAAGCAGGTCTGTTCTATGAGGGAGAAGAAAGAAGCTCAGTGTGAGGACAGTGGTTGTGAAGAGCGATACTAAGTGAAAGAAAGATTGGTTAGGAGAGTGCTCAGAGTCAAAGGCTGGGAAGAGCAAAGCAGAATTGGTTTCTTTCTGACCCTTCTCTGCTAATATATAAAAATGATTTACTTCTCCAGAACTGGAACTTCTTAAGTCTACTCTTGATGTGAAATCTCAGTGGGATTACATTTACCCTTGGAAACTGGTGTGTTGGCCTGACCTTCAGATTCTCACTCTGGTTGCACTGGCCCACTGTCTTTGGTGGGAAGGTGATGTGCCTGCTTCCAGAGCAGTTTACAGCCTTTTCCTGATTACCTGATTCCTTGAAGGGGTTCCCCCAAAGCAGCAGTTTTAGTGCAGCCAGCCTTCATGAATCATTGTAGTGGAGTCAAGACGATTTCCCAGGGAGGTGGGTCATGCCTATGTTGTATGACCCTGTGTTAGTTTTTGTCCAGCTATACTGGCCCCGGGCCCTGGTCCTTCCTATCCGAAGGTTCCCATCAGCAACTCTGGGTAGAAAGAATGCTCACCACTGAGGCACAAGTGCATGAAGCTACTTGGTAAAGTTACCATTCTCTCCAGCCTGTATGCTAACATCTACTTATCAACAAAAGTAAAAAAAAAAAATCTCTTAAATCTTTGAATAAAAGTCAATACTGTAGGGCCAGACTGTGTTGATTGTGAATAACCTACCAGTCCAAACCATGGCAACTAAAGGAACATGACTTTCCTGAAGAATGATTTTTATTCTATTTCAATGTTACTCATTTTAATACTATATAAAACAGGATTTGTTGTTTTTAACTTCAAACTTAGGGAACAGGATTGTGCTCCCTGTGGCACATGGAAAGAAGACCTGTTTTCTCCAGACTGTTCCACTTATCCCCAAAGTTCTGGGTCTAAGTCCTGGTGTTTTATTTTGTTTTCCCCTAGTTTTATCTTGCTGATGCTGGACTTATTTTTGCTTCAGAGCAGTGTTCTTTGTGGTTTTCCTGTGGGATAAACTATACTGTGTACAATCAGATGTTTCTTACTACATCACTCCAGAATCGACTACTGTAGGCAGTGGGGAGACATTCTGCAGGTGGATTTTAGAACCCAGAGTCACTTCTAAGGGCTCTGGAGATTTGGGGGTTTTTTGGGCCACAGGAAACTGTCTTGATCCCTGAATACATTTAGGTTTGTAAGTGCAGCTGTTTTATTTCCACTAGAGCAGTAAAGCTTGTTTACCTAGCAAGAGTCAATGTTACAGAGTATGGGACATACATACCTAAGCATTATGGATGTAGCTGACCTCTGGAGCATAGCTGAGCCTCACTGCTTCTGCCTAGTGAATGTCAGTCAGCAGGGGTGATGCAGGATGTGGTTGAAATGTGCATAAGAAGCATTTCTGTTTAAGTCCTAATAAAGCTTTACCAGTCCTTTGGCCTCCGTCTGGTTACTGAGACTAAAAGAAACACTGCTGTGCTTTCTTTCCTTAGTAGAACAATATATTTGGGAGACCTAAAGCCGTGCGTACCGAGCTAGTCACCTCTGGAAGACAGGGAATGTTTTGTACTAGTGTTATTTTTATAGTTGGTAACAGCTAAGGTCCAGATCCGTTGAATTATTTTCTCCCAAGTTATAAAAGGCAGTCATCAAAGCTGCCAGTGCTTACCCTAGTGCCTTCCCTGTTCTCCCTGGCTTCAGGTTGATTAATTTGGGCAGGAAGCAGGGCTACAAGGTCTCAGGTGTCTCTTGTAGAGGTTTCTGGGGCAAGATAGGTATTAGGGCAGTCTGATGCTCCTAGTCAGCACCAATATATAGCTGGCAATATTCCATTGTTGAACTGACTTTCGAAGATTTGTGTTCACTACCCACAAGGCTGTAGTGTAAAGACTGTAGTGTCGCTTTCTCTTATTCTTTTATATTTGTTTGTTTGTTTTTTGTTTTTTATTACTTATTTATTTATTTATTTATTTATTTATTTATTTATTTATTTATTGTGTCTGTAGTGTGGAGGACCACACAGGCCACAGCATGCATGTGGAAGTCAGAGGACAACTTGTGGGGGTCAATTTTCTCCTTCCACTTTATGGGTCTTGGGGATCAAACTCAAAATCATCAGGCTTGGCAGCAAGTGCTTCATGCACTGAACCATCTTTGGGCATTTGTCAGCACAGTATTCCTCCACCTTTCCCCAGCAACTGCATTCTGAAAATATTGAATGAAAGATTTCAGAAATACGCAATTGTGCACCATTTTGAGTAGCTTGATGATGTCTTTAACTGTCCTGCTCTGTCCCATCACAATCTGTCAGGCACCACCCTTCCCTGGACATGAATCATCCCTTGCCCATTGTCTACACACTATAGACCATGTGCCTTCTGGTCACTAAGGCCCTGTCTTGGCTCAGACATGCTGGAGTCTTATTGCAGTGTTTGTGTCCAAGTAACCCTTATTTTACTTGGTGACTCTAAAGCAGAAGAGTAGTGCTGCAGATTTGGACAGGCCAAGAGAAGCCAAGAAAGCCGAAAGAAAATGCTTCCTCTCCGTGAAACGTGGGTTTTCAGTAAGGAGAAGAAGTCGTACATGGAGACTCCTAAGATCTCAGTGGGAACAGCACTTCCAACTGAAATCATAAAAAGAAAGTGTGTACGAGTTTTACTCTCACACTGCAAGAGTTACAGCTGTAGTGCTTTGTAAGTGCTTAGTTCAAATGGCAAAAGCATCAGTTTTGTGGGGAGGAGCCATGTTACACACTGCATTCAGCCAACATGGAGACTTCAGCAAAGGATCCCTGGGAACAAGAGACAGCAAAGCATTTACTGTGTGGTAAGGGATGACAAAGGAAGAAAGCACGCACTCACGAAAGCTTTTGATAACAATAGAGTCATTCTATCCTGCTGTCAGTTATTGCCTGATGTGTAAACTTATAGGAAAGATAGTGTGTTGGGTTGGATACTGTCTGTCTTCAGGCACCCACTGGGATCTTGGAGCATGTCCCTACAGATCAGGGTGACTGCCATACCTCCCTATGTCTGGCTGTTTGGGGAGCTTGGTTGTAGGAAGTTGTATTTTCCTCTATACCAGTAGGTGGTGACTAGCTTCCATAGATACTAATGTTTGTAATTGTTTTTAAAGAGGAATTTAATGAAAAACTCATTTCCTCCAAGGTCTTCAGTATTAAGGGTAGTGTGTCCAGCTTTCAAAGAGTAGACGGTCTATGACACTTTTCGGTGAAGAGGCCTGAGCTTTGGAAGGACAGGGATCAACGCTGTGAGCTCTTCTTGGTCTTTACCAACTAAAGTTACACAGTTGCTTGGGACTCTGCTTGCTGTTGGCCTCTGTTGATTAATCGGTAAATAATGGGGCAATATGTAATTTCCTTTTCTACTCATTCCCTTCTGGTAAGTTCCAGATGCCATGGCCTGCATTTCCTACCCGCACTGCGCAGGGTTGGGCTTCGTTGACTATTCCGTGTGATTCAGGTGACTTGCTGGACTGGGACTTTGCCCTGTAACTCAGGCTGCTTCTGAGTGAATGTCTTCATCTGCTTGTAGTTTCCAAGACTTCACTCAGGAATCCTGGGGCCTTTGACTCTGTGTTTTCATTCCTGGAGGCTTTTCTGCTTCAGTTCATCCCATTAACTCCAGTGTCTGAAGAAAAGTATCATACTGGGGAGCGGTAGAGCCTACCTTGACCCCCAGTCCTGGGAGTCTTGCTTACTTGCTTACTATTATCGACAGTGGGCTGAGATGCATTTCTGTCTAAAATTGAATATTATATCAGAACATGTAAGCCAATTGTGTGAAGTCAAGAAATCTACTGGGCCTGGTGATAGAGGCCTTGAATCCTAGCACTTGAGAAGCAGACGCAGAGGGATGGATTGCTGTGAGATCAGGGCCAGCCTGGTCAAGTTCCAAGTCAGCTGGGGTTACAGGGAGACCCCGTCTCAAAAAACCAAAAAGAAAAAAGAGAAAAAGAAATCTGTGATTTACATCTGACTCTAGAGACCAGCAATTATAGATGATAGGGAAACCATCACCAATGTTTCTGCATTAAGCTCCTGGGATTCAGAGAATCTCTTTTGTGAGTTTAGGATACTTCCAAAACCCTCTTAAACTGGACAGTACAGACAACGTCTCAAGAAATACTTTTCTTACTTCCTAAGAAAGTGTTAGCCAGCCACACCCAAGAGCAAGCATTGCATTGTGGGATGGATTCTTGGAACAAGCCTGTGGTGAAGAAAGCTGGAGGCTACCTCAGGAACATGGGTCACATGCCACAGGAGGTAAGGTAGCATTCAAGGGCCAGTGAGACAGCTCAGTGGCAAGGAGCATGTGCCACACAGGCTCAAGGACCTGAGTTTGATCTCCAACCATGTGCACTGTGTCATACATACCCTCACACATATACATCATGGAGAGAGAGAGAGAGAGAGAGAGAGAGAGAGAGAGAGAGAGAGAGAGAGAGAGAGAGAGAGGGGAGGACAGCTAGGGCAGCGCGTGGGAACAGGAGAGAGAGAGAGAGAGAGAGAGAGAGAGAGAGAGAGAGAGAGAATGATATTTGCATGCACTGGTCTGGGAGCTAATTGTTTCCGATGAGCAGAAAAACAAAACAGACTGGGGGGAGGGGGTGAAGGCCAAGATAATAGCATCTAGTCTGAACTAGCAGTTGAGCTGTTGCTATGTCCACAGAGTGACACAGCTCTCTACCTACTCTGTGGTCATAGTGTGATTGATTTTCCTGAGTTATCCTCAGTTCCTCACCCCCTGGTGCAAAACACTCACTTGGCTTTCAGAGCCCCTAACATCCAATCTAGTCCTGATCAAGAGTTCACATCAGGCTTGGGCTGTAGTTAGAAGTAGAGTGGTTGTCTACACAAGGTCCTGAGTTCAATCCTCAGTACTGTGAAAATAACAAAAAACACAGGGTATAGGTTTAGGCCAGTGAGATGGTTCAGTGGGTAAACATGCCTGCTTCCAAACCTGAGAACTTTAGTCCCTGGGACCTATGCAGTGGAGAGAAAGAACCAACTCCTGCAGGTTATCCTCTGACCTCCACATGTGCTCCATGACATGCATGTATGAGCATACTGTTGCATGCATCTGCACAAGCACACACACATACACACACACAGATATATTTTTAAACGTTCACTTCATACAAAATGCTGCTTATTCCCCATACCCCATGGCCTCTGGTCACCAAGTCTTCATTGTTTCAATAGTGAAATTCTGGCTTTCTTTTACCTGCCCAGTAACCCAGTCTCCATTGTGTGAAAAGTTCTGAATCTTACTTTTCCTCAGGATTCATTCTTCCTCCCCACAACTGAGCTCCACTGAGGTCTAAGTTGTGCTGTGACCTGTCCATTTCACATTGTTACTTCTGTAAATGCCTTATGTTGCTGTCCAACCTAGCTCTCTCCCAACCCCTGTCTACTCTCAGTGTCACCCAGCACATTGCCTTTGGGTGGGTAGCAAGATTTTCATACATGTTGAATGAATGAAAGGAAGTCATTCAAATAAATTTTTTAAAAAATGTAAACAGCCAGACGTGGTGGTGCACGCCTTTAATCCCAGCACCCAGGAGGGAGAGGCAGGTGGATCACTGTGAGTTCCAGGCCAGCTGGGGCTACAGGGAGACCGTGTCTCAAAAAGACCAAAAAAAAAAAAAAAGTGAACACAGGTTAATAAATAAGCCATGGGATATGTATGTCCCATTTGAGAAGTATGAAAATACCTCTGAATTTATTATTTAAGTACAGTATAATACAAACTTATGACAACAAAGTAAAAACTAAAAGATTAACATAAATATGCAATAACCTAGTCCATTAATTATAAAAATTACAGTTTTCCCAACCATCTATAAAGTTTATAAAGAAGAAAAGATTTACACTATGCACAAAAGGAATACTCTTCAAGAGTTGGGGAAGGGAAGGGGAAGGGGAATATTTTATTTCAAGGGCTTTGGGGGAATATGATCTTGCCAACCAGCTCATCCCTCACCTGGAGACCCTGTTGGGCCTGCTTGTAACTACAAATGCACATTCCATTCCTAATAACCTATCTCCTGAAGGATTGAGTTGGATTTTATTGTTGAGACATTTTTGTGGTCCCATTTCCAAAGCTATACAGTGGGTCAGGAGGGCAGGCTTTACTCTACCTCTCTACTTTTTGTAAGTGGTGGAGTCTAAGAGGGCATTTGCCTGTCTTCTCATCTGACAGAATATATCCTGAAGTGAGAATTTCATCCCTGAAGACTTCCACACTGTTAGAGAAAAATGCTTTGTCATCTCCCACTGACTCTCCTCTACAGTTTATGGAGATAATAGCGCAGAGAACACTTGGCCTTTGAGGTGTGTCTTATGGCGAAGAGGAAGGCAGACCCTTCTCTGGATTCAAGCTGGGTTTTCTTGGTCATTGTTGCATGTTGTCATGAATCCAGTCTAGATAATTAGTGACCTTTGTGTATATTCCAGGAACATCCTTCTGCCCACAGCCAAGGCCCCAGCTGATGATGCCAACCAAAGTCATGCGTTTATTGTTCTCACACACCAGGGGCCCTCCGGAGTCACCCTGTGGAGGAGCACAGGTTAATTTGAACACATGGCATGATGTTTGGGAGAAAATTAGGATTGTTACTTATGGTGCAAAGATTGTAGTCCTCAATGTACTTCATTTAGAGTTGGAAACTTAAGTCCTATTTCTTGATCCTATAGAAGATTAGGCTGTATCTGACAAAACAGAATGAAGATAACTGCTCAGAGCTGGGGTGTGACTCAGTGGTAGAATGCTTACCTGGCAAAGGCAAAAGCCCAGAGTTCCATCCTTAGCACCAGAAAAAATAAACTGCTCAGGCCTTATAAAATCTGATTTGAGCCAGACATGGTGGTGCATACCCTCAATTCCAGCAAAGGCAGGTGAATCTCTGTAAGTTTGAGGCCAGCCTGGTCTACAAAACCATTTCCAGGTCAGCCATAGCTACATTGTGAGACGCTGTCTCAAAAATAAATCTGATTTGAACTCTGCCACTTATTAGTTAGGCAACCTCGGACTATGGTTCACTTTTCCTAATCATAGAGATAATATGCTTCAGGTGGTTACTATGGAAACTGATCAGAGGGATGTATTAAAAGCTCTGATGGACATGCTGGTGTTTTAGCCTGGTAAGGTGGCATACATCTATAATTTCATCCCACCTATAATCTCAATTCTTAATGGATAAAGGTTGAAGGGTTATAAGTTCAAGGTCAGCCTGAACTACGTAGTATGACACTGTTTCAAAAAATGTAAAAAAAAATTATTTTTCTCTTACAGCATGTAGTTAGGTCATGGTTTCACTTCTGTGCAAGGTAACTAGGTGGTACTGTTGAGGTTTCTAAAGAAACCATATAAAAAGATACCAAACACTGTTAATACCCTGGTGTAGTGTGATAACGATCCATGAGCAAAGCGTGTAGTCTTGCCTTGCCTGGCATTATGGGCACTGAGATGTCTGAACAAAAGCAATTCCTTGCCTATATCTGGGTCTTAATACCAGAAGGTTGCTCTGTGCTACATCCTAGTATCATGTTATTTAGGAAGTATTAAGTACCAACTCCGATGAGGACCCAACACAGAGAACCCAAAATGCTTTACTTCCCAGGCTGAATGTGAACTTTCAAAACTCATATTTCTCATGTCCCATCCATATTTTGCTTCCAAAGAAGCTACCTTTCCTCCTGTACTTCTACAAAGCAGACTCAATCAAAAAGTCAAGAATTTATTTTATTATTATTTTATGTGTATGAATATATTGCCTACATGTATGTAAGATGCAAGTGTACTCATGTTGTGCAATGCCTGCAGAGGTCAGAAGAGGGCATCAGATCCCCTGGAAGTGGAGTTACAGACAGTTGTTAGCCTCCATGTGGGTGTTGGCAATCGAACTGGGGTCCTCTGCAAGAGCAGCCAGTGCTCTTAACCACCAAGTCATCTCTCCAGCCCCAAGGATTTCTTAATTATGTTACTTTACATATTACTTCAATGGGGCTTACAGGAAATCCTGTACTAGGTGGAGTTTCCCATGTAGACACTGGGGAGATTTCCTAAAGTTTAGTTTTCTTAGGTTTAGGTAGCTTTGATCTTTCTCCAATCATTTTCTTCTCTGAAGTTCAAATCAGCATCCTCAGGGTCTCACCAAGGTGGACCCACTTGCCACTCTGGCTCTCACTCTCTTCCTTGATTAAGAACCTGCTGGTCAGGGCACAGGGGCGAGCCTAAAGTGTTCAAGGGTCTCATATTTACCTGGCAAGCATCATGGAGATCTTGGTTGCCACCACTTCGAGTGTCTCCAGCACATAGCATGTTGTTTGTGATGGTTTTATTAAACAAATACTGTGAAGTGCAGCGGCTGGATGGGTAAAGTCTGACATGAGCCTCCTTCAACCGTTCAGAGAAGAAAGGAGAGGCTGAAAGAAAAGGGGCGTGTTTTAGGGTGTAAGCCTTTTAAAAACTTTATTTTATTTTTGTGTATGCGTGTACTGCCTGCACGTAGGTAAGTGCACCCGTGTCATGCAATGCCCGCAGAGGACAGAAGAGGCCGTTGGATCCCCTGGGACTGTAGTTACGGACAGTTGTTAGCTGCCATGTGGGTGCTGGGATTCGAACCCAGGTCTTCTACAAGAACAACCAGTGTTCTTAACCACTGAGCCATCTCTTCAACCCCGGTTTTAGTGTTTAAAGGAAAGTGATTTGCAAACCTTTTAGAAAAAGAAAGCCAATTTTTCCCGTAACAGCTAACACCGATCAAACATTTACAATCCATAGGTTGGATCCAGTGACAGTCCCCATATTTTACTGTTTTGACCTCCACAAATGGCAGTTCTCTAGAGGGAGATCTGGGCTTCTCTGTAGCACTACTGACAGTTTGGGCTGGACAGAGCAACACCCACAATGTCTCCAGATACTACCAAATGTTTCCTGGGTGGTGAAATTACCCTGGGTAAGAACCATCTATTTAATGACGCATTACCTCATTTACTCCTTACAATCTAATCGGGGAGCTAGTTCTGTCTCTACTCTGGCAGTGAGGAAACTGAGGCTTCAGTAGTGAAGATTAAAAGAGCCATGCCTAAGCTGGATACAGTGAACCAGTAATCTTGGGAAGCTAAGATAGGATTGCAAGTTTGAAGCAAGTCTGGGAAACATCATGAAACTCCCTTCATAATAAAATAAAATAATACAAACCCACATTTGGCATTATAGCTTGAATCTCGACTGTCCCTCATGTCCCACATGTTGAAGGCTTGGTACCATGCCTGGGGTACTTTGGAGAGATAGTAAAACCTTTAGGAGGTAGGGCTGGGGGAAGGAAGTTAGATCTTTGGAGAGGATTATCAGGACCCTCGCCTCTCCCTTTCTTCACCCTGTGCTTGTCTGCTACCGTGAAGTAAGCAACCTCCTCTATTGTTGAGTTCCTGCTACAATGTGCTGCTGTACCACAAGCCCACAAACGGCCAACTGAGCACAGACTAAAACCTCCAAACTGTGAGTCCCCCAAAAGTCCAAAAGCCTTTCCTCCTTTAAGATTGACTTAGCTCATATTTGTTAACATTATGAGAGCTGACCATCTTGGGTCCCCATAGCTAAGCCAGGTGCAGGTCTGGGATTTGAACTCAACCTGCACAGCTCCAGCGTCTAAGAGTACATTCCCATCCTTCCCCACTGGATTTCATTGCACTTAAAACTCTTCAAAGCACTTGTCCTGCCTTGACTTTCCATGATCTGCACAGTGACCCTGTGAGACAAGGAAGTAAACAGTAGCTTCTCACCACACTGCAGACAGGGACCCTGCCTACATTTTTCTTTCTTGCCATAACTAGGACCAGAACCCAGCTCTTGTGACCATTTTTCCCTCCACATGTTCAACTCCCACATCCCCTGGTGCCCAAGACTTCCTTCCACTTACATGCCTCATGCTTGCCATATCCAGATATCTCACATTCTGTCCAGTCCGGCAGCTGCAGGCTGGCGTCAGGAAGGCAGACGGTGCGGACCAAAGTGCTCTCCTGGGTGCACTGTTGGGAACCTGACTTCAGCTGCAGCAATGCTGGGAAGGAAAGAGAGGAGGAGGCCAGGGTGAAAGAAGAGTTTCATCAGTTTTAGGGGAGGAGCCAGGGTATGAAGGTGGGATATGTATGAATGGTGTGAGGATGACAGCATCTTACCAATGTCATTGTCGTAAGTGTCATCATCAAATTCCTTGTGGACCATGTATTTCTCAACTTCAAATTTCTGCTCCTCCTCTCCAGGGACCACCCTGTATGTTCTTCCCAAGACCACTTTAAGGTTCTGGGGAGGAAACCTAGTGGGAAAAACAGTGTAAGACTGTTTTGTGCTGTGAGTTAAGTCTCATAACTCAAGACCTTAGAGAGTAGGAAGCCCGTACCTCTCCAGAAAGCAGTGGGCTGCAGATAGCACCCAGCAGGGGCTGATGAGCACTCCTCCACACAGGAACCTCTCTCCAGGAGACCTCCTGTTCTTGGCAAAGATGGCAGCCTGCCAAGGGTGCGATGTGATGTCTGTGAAAAGTCCTCCTTTAATGCGAAACTGAGGCTCTTTATACTGCCTCAGACCACAGGTGGCTGGAGAAGGAAGAATGGGGTGGGGATCAGATATGTGGTTGTAGGGATGACACCTAGAGCACCCACTGTGATTTCTTCTGTTGGAACCTTGAATTTGTACAGGCTGTTGTCCTTCAACATGTTTGTAGCAAATGATGTAACTGTCTCCATGATTTTCCTTTGATGACTACACTGACATGCCAGATACTTTATGTGTATCTTTATCATTCCCAATACCGAACTGCAGATGGGCAGAAAAAGTTTTGCTGGAGGTTACAATAGCAGCTGGATTGGACTCAGGAACCTGTCTAACTCACAAACTGGGGATCTTTCTTCCATGCATCATTTCTTTCAATCTTTCCTGAGGCAATTTCCTGGCTTAAGGAACAGTGAATTGCAGACTTCCTTCCTTTCTAGCTACTCAGCCTTACCTATTCCTCAAGGCCAGATCACAAGGCTCCAGTTAACACCTCAGCCTTCGAGGCTCAGAGTGGGCTTCCTGAGATGGAGCTTACTATAAACAACCTTGGTTGAGAGTTTATGTCTTATTTCCCAATTAGGGTCTGTGTTGTTTGAGGAACATTCTAGTTCATCTGTGTGTTCATAGGAACTGAGTAATAATCTATTCTCAGGTAATTTCCAAACTAAACTTTCACTTTGAGGACATAGGCTAACTTGAATTTTCTGTCTCCGACACTGTATTAACAACCAAGTTCCCCTGTGTTAAATGGGTTCCATGGAGATGTGGAAGAGCTCATAGAAGGACAAGCCTTAGAGTCAGAGGACATGGGACCAGGCCCAGCTCTGCCCCCTTTAGTGCACAGAACTTTGTTGGCCACATGACTTCTGAGAGCATTTCGAATAACTGGATACTGGAACACTCCCTGTCACCAGGCTACTGGGGAAATGCAGTGGAAACACTTATCTAAGGAGCCACAATGTGGATGCTTCCTCCTCATATTCACCAGGATGTCACCTTGAGCAGAGGTAGACAGAGAGGGAAGTTTAGGACCAACTGCATTCTAGAAGAGACTGCTGTGCTCCTGTCTTTCTTTTGGTCCCTCCTTATCACACCCATGTATCCACCCATCCCACCAAGGCCGGGACTTCCTGGAAGTCTAGCAGCTACAGAAAGTCGGACAGTGATGGGAGGCGGCGGAGGAAATAGTGAAGGAGTGAACCTAGGCAAAGGGGCCCTTACAGCATGGAGACACATCACAGTATTCCCATGTCAGCTTGCGGTCCTTCAGCACATGGCACCAGGGCTTCACATCCCCATCCGGATTCCTGGAAGATAAGAGAGTTTGAGATTTTCAGTCATATCACAGGCCATGTAGGAGTAGAGGAAGTTCACCAGACCACTGGCAGAACCATCAAGCTTGGAGAGAAGATCCTAAACCCATCTTGAATCTAGCATACCCCACCATTGGGGGATATTCTTTAAGTTTGTTTCCCCAGTCAGTAATGGTGTTCTGCTCTCCCAGGAGTGTTGGGAGGAACTGAGAGCTGTTCTGTGAAGAAACTTCTACAGTAATTGTAATGAAAGTATCATGTAAGAAGAGATTAAATGGATACAGGACATACAGCCTGAAGTGATTTTGCTTGCAAAGTTGCTCTATCTAGGGCTGGGGAGATGGCTCAGTTGGTAAAGTGCCTGCTGCAGAAGCATGAGAACTTGAGTTCTGATCCCCAGAACACATATAAAAAGCAGGAGTGGCGGACTGCTCCTGTAATCCCAGTGCTGTGGGTAGGTGGGGAACGAGCAGATCCCTGAAGCTCACTGGCCAGCCAGCCTAGTCTAATAGATTAGCTTCGGATTCAATGAGAAACTCATCTCAAAAAACAAAACAAAAACTGCACAGGGTGGTAAGAGGAAAGCCACCCTACGTCAGCCCTGGGCCTCTACAAGCACATGCACCTTCATGCACACGTGCACACACACACGTGCACACACACACACAAACCAAAAAATGATGGATCTTGTTTCTCAAAAAGAAGTGTAATTGCAGCAAATGAACAGGTTGGGCTAGATAAGGCCCATGGTCTTCCAAGTAATGTGCAACATTGAACCTTCTCCCATCCCACACTCAGGTCTTCTCCTGGCTGAGACCTGACTCCTTTGCACCGTGTGCTACATACCTGCAGTAATTATGCCTGCCCAGGCCCAGGGCCTGTGAGTTGGTCCTCCATGCTGTGAAGCTCTTGCCTATCAGGATCACGGAATTCCATGGGAGGCAGGAGGCCCCAGATGTAGTGAGGCTGTGGGTGCCACGATAAGTCAACCCCTTTCCAACGTAGCAGTCCTCATTTTCTCCTGGTGCAAAATATATCTCAAGCTTAAGCCAAAGTAATTAAATATCATCAACAGGCAAATTACAGGGTTGAGGACCCTGATGGTTACATTTGGGCTCAGCAGGGAAGATGGCTGAGCTCTATGGTGAGAAGGTGCTTGGTGCTGCTGTGAAAGGCATTAGGGTGCCTTGATAGTCCGTCCTGAAGGACCAGCATGCAACACGCCCTGCTGGCAGCCTTCTTAGCTTCGCTCTGCCAGTTCTCTGAAGAATTTATTGGCTTGGAAGGAAAAGTGTGAGTCTTAGAGGGCTGCCCACAGTCATCTGTTTGTCCGATCTTGCTTTCATTCCTTTGTATGTAAAACTGGCAATGCCTTTCCATGCAAACACCATAGTTAGAAGGGATTTACAAGATTATCTTGATCCTGAATTCTTTTTTAAATTTTATTTATTTATTTTTATTTTATTTTATGTGTATGCGTGTATTGCCTGCATGTAAGTAAGTGCACCTGTGTTGTGCAGTGCCCACGGAGGTCAGAAGAGGCTGTTGGAGCCACTGGGACTGGAGTTACAGACAGTTGTTAGCTGCCATGTGGGTGCTGGGATTCGAACCTGGGTCTTCTGCAAGAACAACCAGTGTTCTTAACTGCTGAGTCATCTCTCCAGCCGGATCCCTGAATTCTTATGTTGACCAGATGATGGAGATAGGGTGGGAGAGGATGTCCTAGAATTATCCTAAAAGTATCTTCACAGTCACAGGTATACCAGCAGACCTACAGATACATTACTTTGTGTAAATGTACTCAGAACTTAAAAATAAATCTTTCAGGATTGGAAAGATGGCTCAATGGTTAAGAATGGAGTGCTGCTTTTGCAGAGGACCCCATTCTGTTTCTAGCACCCAGGTCAGGCAGCTCACAACTACCCCTAACTACAGTTACAGGGGGATCTAGCACCCTCTTCTGGCCTCTGTGAGCACTGCATTCATGTGCACAAAACCATAGACACACAGACACATAATTAAATATAAAAAAATAAAATTTTCATGCTGTGCATTATGACACATAATGTAGTGATTGGTGAAAGTGAACTCAACATGCTTTGCTGTAACTTGTATTTTTCCCCCTTTGACATTTTTATTTTTTAATTGAATTTTTGTGGATTTCATAAACATATTTCAATTGTATTTAGATCCTCTCCCTTATATGCA
>NW_008355168.1:40905-43314 GCF_000622305.1 Nannospalax galili | reverse complement strand
TATATATATATATAAACATGCCTTATAGGATATATATATTGAGGCCTATAAAGGCAAATTTGTGTCCCCAAATGCCCTTCGTTGTGGCTTCATACACTGGAGCCTGGTCAATCTACCAAGAGTCACACCTTTAAATGAAACCGACTCTCCCTCTTCCAGCAACCATCAGTTGCCAATAGTTCTCAGGTAGTGATGAGGGTTCTTACTCACTTCCCAAGGTCTATGCTGGGATTTTGTCTGGTGTGAGCTTACTTGAACTTACTTTTTTTTTTTTTTTTCGTCTTTTTGAGGCAGGGTCTCCCTGTAGCCCCAGCTGACATGGCACTCACTATGTAGACCAGGCTGTTCTTGAACTCACAGAGATCCGCCTACCTCTGCCTCCCAAGTGCTGGGATTAAAGGCATGCACCACCACGCCCGGCTTGAATTTACACTTTTTTAATCTGGAAAATTATTTCATATTAAAAATGTTGAGGAAGGAAGCCAGACATGGTGGCCTGTGCCTTTAATCCCTGCACTGGGAAACAGAGGCAGGCAGATATCTGTGAGATCAAGGTCAGCATGGTCTACATAGTAAGTTCCAGGCCAGGGAGACCCCCACCAAAAAACAAAAAAACCCAAAACAACAGCAACAAAAAATAACTGTTATGGGAGAGAGAGAGAGAGAGAGAGAGAGAGAGAGAGAGAGAGAGAGAGAAAGTTCAATCAGGTAGAATCTCTAATACACTTCAAAAGGACCAGAAACCATGGATTCAGTCCTATTCTAGGCTTTATAGATGGGAAGACTGATGGTTGGGGTGGGGGATTCAGCCCAAGGTCAAAGAAGCACTAGCGGACAAGTGTACTTGAGGACCCAAGCCTCCCACTAGTCTTCACCCCTAGCCTGTTCCTTTTTTCCTTGAGTACAGAATGTTTGGCCTTGCTCTCCCAGTGGCTTCTTTTCTAGAGCTACTGCAGGGGAAGTATGTTCTGCAGAGATACTTCAGAATGGCTGTCACTTACCCTTAGGGCAGGCTGGTGTGTTGCAGAACTCCGAGGTATACTTCCCTGCCTTAAAGACATAGCACCAGGGCTTCAAGTCTCGGTCTGGATTTCTGAAAAAGACCAACCAGGGAGGACCAGAGAGAGTTGGACAGCGACCCTCCTAGTCCCCAGGACTGAGCACATGCTCTGGGAGCAGGGTTAATGCATCTTGGGTTGGACACCGGAATGTTATACCGTGTTAGGTAGAAACATGACTTAGTTATGCTCTTAATTTGGAGATCAAGCTTGGTTTAAGGAAATTCCCAAGAGTGTTAAGTTGACAAGAGATGGCTATGGGCTATATCTCCAGGCACACAATCACAATCATTGATCCAGGCACTGTTGTAAAGGTATTTTGTAGCTATAGTTAACATCCACTGTTAGTTGACTTTAAATAAATATCCCAGATAAAGAGAGTGCATTTTGTCCAATCACTTTAAGGTCCAAGAGCCCCAGCTGACCTGCCCTGCAATTGCATATTCAGCTGCCTCCACAGGAATGTGAACTGGTTCCTTCCAATTAACCTCTGTCTACCATCTATCTATTTGTCTGTCTGTCTACCTATTTATCTATCTACTTAATCTTCTATCATCTATCTATCTATCTATCATCTATCTGTCTACCTACCTATCATCTATCTATCTATCATCTATCTATATCATCTGTTTACCATCTGTATATGCATGTATCTTTCCCTATCATCTATCTATAAATGTATTTATGTATGCATATATGTATGTATATATCATCTATATGCATATATGTATGTATGTACATATGTATGTACCTAGCTAGCTAACTACATACCTGCCTACCTGGTGTCAGTTCTTCTGACTGATTGGTCCAGGTGTCCTTTGGCTATAATACTTCTTACCCAAGACCCCTTTGTGGAAAATGCTTCTTTCTTACCTACAGTAGTTGTGATTCCCAAGGCCCAGCTTGACGGCATCCGGCCTCCGCCCACTGAAGGGCTTCAGGGACAGCACGCTGCTGTTCCAGTTGATGCACTCAGCCCCGTTTTCTGCTGTGCTCCATGTGCCCCTGTAGGTGATGCCTTGGTCCTCAAAGCATGTTGCACCAGTATCTGATTGATAGCAGGACATGTAACCCCTCATATGCAAGCCTCTTCTGTTCAAAGGGCTCTCAAGTGAACCTCTGCCTTGTCTCAGCCCAACGGCGCAGGCTGGCTGCTGAGGCTGCTGGGGCCCAGAGTGAGCTGGGTGGTCTGGATCACCCATAAGACTGTAGCCAAGCCAGACTCTGCCTTGCCCCAACCTCAGCACACATCTCCTTCCCTTTCTTGGTCCACTTGAGAGGTAGGATTTCAGAACATCTCTCCCACCCACCCACCCACCAAAGTACTCACCTATATCACAGCGTTTCCCGA
>NW_008355168.1:40495-40745 GCF_000622305.1 Nannospalax galili | reverse complement strand
TTCCCGACAAATCCATCTGGGCACTGGCAGACAAAGTCTGAGAAATACAGAGCCTGCCAACACGTCCCCCCATTGAAACATCTTGGTTCACTACAACCTGTCAAGTGCAAACAAGGAAACTCCTAACTACTTTCAAAGCAGCTCCAAGAAAATAAGAAATAAAACTGTAAAAGTGCTCTATATGCCAGCCACTGTGCTACAGATTTCACAAAATAACCTCAATGCCAGGCACAAACTATATATATATATA
>NW_008355168.1:13793-40400 GCF_000622305.1 Nannospalax galili | reverse complement strand
TATATATATATATATAATCTTTGTTTCCCACTTCACATATGAGGAGACAGGCTGGGCAAGTGAAGGCACTTGCTGGGCCACATCACTCCCTCTTTTCTGGAGTGCTTTCATCTTTGACTGCACAGATCATGCCCCAGATACTTTCAGGATCTGAATATGCTAGGGACCATGAAGAAAGGGTTTAGGCCAGGAGCCTGAAGTCAAGTGAAGGGCTTCAGTGTGAAGTCGGCACATACTTCTGACAGGAACTGAGTGGCACTGTGCTGAGCCGCTGTCGCACCAGCAGTGTTCTACCCGGTTGCTTCTGAGCATGGGGCGTAACCATGACTCACGCTGTTGGTAGGACATCTGTGTTTGCTCATCTCTGCAGGCTGCTGCAACACAAAATAGGCTTGTCTCTTCAGAATGGAATCCAAAAGAGAGGAGAGACTCACTGCCCCCGGACCTCCTTCCAACACACAGTCAATCCTCTGAATCCACAGGTTCTGTGCCCACAGATTCAACCACCTTGGCTAGAAACTATAGTGAGCCTTAGCGTGGCACTTTGGTGAGGCCTATGGCGACACTATGGTAAGGGCTGAAGTAGTACTATAGTGAGGACTGAGGTGGCATTACAGTGAGGGATGAGGTGGCAGTCCTACAGTGGCACTATGGTGAGTCCTACAGTCTATCCGGAACATGTGTGAAGTTTTCCCTTGTCATTAACTCCTAACAGAACATCGTATAATGACAGCATTTATAGTACATTAGATATCACAGGTAATCTAGGAATGAGTTAAAGCATATGGGAAGAGGTGCTGGGCTTTGTGCAACTATCATGTCATTTGACAGCACCAGTGGATTTGATATCCTACAGAGGCCCTAGAACCAATCCCCAATAGATACCAAGGGATGACTGTGCTCTGTTGTGTATGTTTTAGGAGTACAATGAAGGTAACAAATGCCTAATGTAACAAAAGACCCCTTTTATTATTATTATCTTCCTCTGATGAGTACTTGTTTCGAGATAATTTGTCTATGAAAATAAATGTATATAAATAATACTTCATTTCCCCATTTTAATTAATATGAGAGTTTCTGATCCACATGAGTATTACCATAGAGGAAAGATTCACTTTTGGTTCAAAATAAAGAAAACTGGTGTTTTGGTGTGTCGGAAAGTCTGCTACTTCCATTAGTATTTTTCATGTAATGAAACTATAGCAGGCACTTAGTAACTGCTTTTCTGAAAAGCATTAACTCTTCACTTGAACCACAAGGTAACTCTGAAGGCAGGATGGAAGCCTTGTGTGTGCCTTCATTATTTGTCTACTCTGAGTCAGACTCCTGCTTAATTCTGCATAGGTAATGTTACTCAAGTAGAGTCCAGCTCAAAACCAGTGATACCTACCTAATATCATTCCCCTTCCATCTGAAGGAACACAGATTAGAGTAACTGAGGCATCTTACTGATGCTTTTACAATTCCTGTTCCAGTTCTAAAAGGTGCCAAAAGATCTCCAGTCATTTTCCTAAATCTCCAGTCACCCTGGATTCCAGTAACAGCAGAGCCTTGCAGGACAAACCCCTCTTTCAACCACCACCACCAAATGAAAGCAATTACCCCAGGTGGTGAGGCTGAACCTAGAGGAGCCACAATCATCTCACGGGAACCAGACTCTAATGGGAACCACAGATTCAAGCACGTTGGCACAGGCCACACCTTGACCAGAGCTGCTTCATTCTGCACACCTCCGGTCCTTACCCCAACTCCTCCTCTACCTAAAGTTCCTGTTAGCATCACAGAAGTAGAGCTGGGGACACTGAAATTCCTTATTTGTCCATTGCTTTGACTAACCCTTTCTCTGCTTTTCACCATTATCTTTTTGTAAGATTGGACTGTGTGGCCAGGCTCAGCCTGTTGGCAGTTGTCAGAGCTAGTGCTTCTGCCCTAAAACTCTGGCTATGAAAACACCCCACAATAGTCTCTTTCCACCTTTCTCTCTTTTCAAACAATGTCAACTTAAAAATATTTAATTTTTAATTAACTGAAGGAGTAAAAGGTGAGCTGGGGGTGTAGTGCAGAGGCAAAGAGTTTGCCTGGCATGTGCAAGGCCTTGGGTTTAATCCCTAACACTTGAAAACAGAGCAACACGTCCTCACTGAGAACAACACTCCTGCTTTTGGTGGAAGCCTGCTGAGGCCATCATGCCCTTGTAGGAATCAGTAGGTGATTAACAAGAATGACGGTGGGACTCTGAGGGAACTTCTACTCTGAAGGAAGTGATGAGAAGCCTTCCACAGCTAGGCATGTTGGTACAAGTCTGTAATCTCGGCACGTGGGAGGCAGGAGGATTGCTGGGAGTTAGAGGCCAGTTTCAGCTGCATAGTGAGTTCCAGTTCAATGGCCTATATAGAGAAACTCTATCTCAATAGAACAAAAACCCAGAAAACAAAAAAAATTTAAAAGAAAAGAAAATCAGAGAGAGAGAGAGAGAGAGAGAGAGAGAGAGAGAAGAGAAAAGAAGGAAAAGCCAGAAAACTGTGTAGTATATTCAGTGTGTGAAGCCCTGGGTTCGAGCCCCAGCACCTCTTCACCCTAACCAACACACAAGAAAGAAAGGAAGAGAAGGAAGCCAGGCATGGTGGTGCACTCCTGTAGTCCCAGCACTTGGGAGGCAGAAGCAGGCGGATCTCTGTGAGTTCGAGGCCAGCCTGGTCTACATAGTGAGTTCCAGGACAGCTGGGGCTACAGGGAGACCCTGTCTCAAAAAGACCAAAAAGAAAAAAAGAAAAAAAAGAAGGAAAGAGAGGGGATGGAAGTGAAAGTCTCCTCCCTGCCCCCCCAAACAATCATGGAGAGAATGAGGGCGGCATCCCCTGATAGTTTGGGACCTGAAGCTGGGCACAGAGTTCTTCAATTCAAGTAAAGGAAGTCAGCATTTATTTCACCCTTGGAATCCCAGTAGAAATGTTCTTGGCTTTCAAGAATCAACTCAAGACATGGAGTTATGGAACAAAGTTCTTTCCATGGTGTCTGTGAGGTAGCCCAGGTTAGTTACCCTCACCTTGCTAACAGGAGGAAACAGAAACACAGAAATATTAGCAGATGTAGAGCTGACCCTGAGAGACCACAGCCTGGAGCACCCCAGAGGTAGCTGGGCAGCCTTAGGCAAGTCGTTTAGTATCTATCTCTGTATCAAATACTTTGAGCAATGTTGAGACATTGTCTTGCTATACAGCCCATACCGGTCTTAAGTTCATGATCCGCCTACCTCATTCTCTGGAGTGCTTGAATTATAGGTATATACTATGACACACAGCTCTATGTCACCAGTTTTATGATCTCCTGACAGCCTGATTAGGTTCCCCTGGGAACCTAGCTGGTTGGCACCAGCTGTTTGGCTACAGTGGGTAAGCAGGAATCTACACAGAAGCAACTGGAAGATTTCACCCCCACCTAGTAAGCGGGTCATGGACAGAATATAACTCCCTTGACAGTCAAAGCATCCTAAAGCTTGACCCTACCTTCACCTCCACCCCCACACCCACCTCTCACCTCTGTAGGATCGGGCTCCTCTTCTGAATCTACCATACATTCCCTGCAAAAAGGAGGAAGGGTCAGTGCAGGCTGGGGAAGACCAGCAGGAGGTCTATCAGGTGTTATCTGCTGAGGTGAATGGCCCAGGAGGAATGTCCATCCCTTGCCTTCTTCTGAAATCCTCATTCTTTCTATACTAGTGCCATCCAGAAGAACTTTCTACATAACAGAAATCTGTGCTGTCCAATATGGTAGCTACTGATTCCGTGTGGCCACAAAGTGCTTGAAATGTGCCTAATACAACTGATGGACTGAACGTCCAACTGTATTTAATTCATTTTAAATTTAAGTAGCTGCACATGGTTAGTAGATTCCAGAATGGATGGGAAACCTGCAGCTTCCTGTATCCTTCATGTAGCCATTGGGACACTCCCTTCTCTAAAATTGCTTACTTGGACTTATATGATTCCCTTCATTGTGGTGCACTTTTGATAAGTGTGACTACCTTCTGACCCATCCATCATCTTACCAACTTTAGTGACTCATGACAACTGTCCTTTATAAATATCTTATGGATGAATTCAAAAGCTTTTTGTGTGTGTGCTGGGCACCAAGCCCTGGGCCCTATGCATGCTAAACAAGCTTTTTGCCACTGGGTCACACCCTGGTCCTTGGTTTTTTTGAAGTAGAATCTCACATGTAGCCCATGTTGATCTCAAACTTGTGATCTTCCTGCCTCTGCCTCCTCAATGCTAGAACTGCAAACATGCACCACCACAGCCACTCAAAAACATTCTTTAATAAAATGGTTCCAAAGAAAGCAGTCTAAATCAGGGAGGTGGCGCTGATAACTGTTTCAAGTCAGAAGTGCCCAAGTTCTGCTGGAACTTGAATTCCAAGCATCCTACCCAGAGGGGAGTGTGTGCTGTGTGTCCTGTAGCCATTCTTGGAAAGCTTTCCCGATGTGGGATGCAGACTCCTGGTTATATCAGGATCATACTTCAGTTTGGTGGCCTGATGGGGCAAGGCACAGAGGTTGACCTACCTGGCCAGGAAATATGAAGACCACTTCGCAAAGCAGTAGTATACACAACAGCTCTCTCTTCATTTTGTTTCCCGTTTCTTCTGTGTCCCTTAAGTATTTGAAGAGTAAAAGCAATTAAGCTTGTAATAGATGAAGGCGAAGGACATAGCAAATTCAAGACCCTGTGACTTTGCCTCCTCTGACTCTTTTAGCATTGGCTCTCAAAGACAAGCATCTGGAAGATGAGTTGTGTGTGTGTGCATGTGTGTGTGTGTGCATGTGTGTGTGTGTGTGAGTACAGATAGCATAAAATTCACCACCTCAATTATTAAATGTTCAATTCAGAGACTGGAGAGATGGCTCAACAGTCCTCTTCCAGAGGACCCGGGTTCAGTTCCCAGCACCCACATGGCAGCTAATACCTATCCTTAACTCCAGTTCCAGGGGGTCCATCTTCCAGTCTCAGGTGGGCACCAAGCATACACCAGGCATACATGTGATGCACTTACATACATGCAAGCAAAACGCTCATACACATAAAAATCAAAATAAATAGAAAATATCAAATGTTCAGTTCAATGACATAAACACACACACACACATACACATACACACACACACACACACACACACACACACACACACACACATGCTGTCATGAACTCAACCACCACCCGTTTCCAGAACTCTGTCTTTGTGAACTGAAATCCTGCAGTCATTAATGCTTGGGCCTCTGCCCTCCCAGCCCCTGGCCACCACCATTCTATTTTCTGGGTCTATGAATTTGACTATTTTTCATATATCACAGTCATGTAATCACACAGTATCTGTCCATTTCTGATAGGCTTAATTCACTTAGTGTGATATCCTGAAGCGTCATACACACTGTGAACTATGTCAGAATTCCTGTTCTTTTAAAGGTTGAATAATATTCCATTGGTTGGTTAAACTACATTTTTCTGATCCAGTTATCTGCTGATGGCTACTGGCTGCTGAAAAGGGTTTTGCCCAGAGATTTCTGTAGGCCATCCTTGGTACTTCTTGGCCACCCAGGGACACAGCACCTGGGCCTGGCTTCCTGTGAGGGAATCCCTGCTGGCCTGTGAGCCTCAGTAATGGCCTCCCTGACCATTTCAGAGGTAGCTGTAGGGATTCTATTGCTGGCATGTCATGGTGCCATCCCACATCCCTCAGATGCAGGGCTCTGGCAATTATAACAGACTTCTGAGACTCCCTCCATGCCACCCTTACTCCCAAATTCCTTTTCACATCAACTGACAGATTCTCTGAAATACAGATCTTCAAAAACAGAGACAGCACTTGGCATTTGGCCATTAAACTCACATCTGCTTTGATCTCCAGTCCAGCTTCCATTTGCTTTCCCTACAGCTCCTGCTCTTGGTGGCTGGAAGTGTGTTAGTTGGTAGGGTATTCTTTTGTGGTCTGGCAGGCCCACTCACTTGGCTATCCACAGCATCAAAGCAGGACCTTTCTTCCCCTGACTCATTTTCCTTCAGTCACAACAACTCTGATTCCCACCCTTCCCTACCCAGGACCCCAGGGTCCCCTGGCTCACAATAACTCTGATCCGCAGCCCCTCCACTCAGGACTACAGTATTCCAGGGCCACTGGCTCAGAAGCTGCCGAGATCCATCTTGCCAGGGGCTGGCTCTGGTTTCTTTGAAAAGACATGCTGCCTTTTGGAAGTGCTGTCTAGACTCTTCATATGCCCCAAACTCCCTTCAGCTCCAAGATAAAAACATAAAGGGAGGATTAGCTGGGAAAACTGTTGCCTGCTTAATTCATGTGTGGCTGCTGGAGGTAGCACAGAGTTGTAGAGAGAAGGTAGGGGTGCCAGGCAGGAACCGTGGGGTAAAAGTAGTTCAGAATCAAAGTGCCTGTGGGCCTGCTGGTAACAGGTAGAGAAGGAGCACACAGCGAAGAGGAGGGAGCACAGAGCCTCGGGGTAGGGAGCACACAGCTTCAGGGAAGGGAAGTAGAGCTGATCAGGAGGGAGCATAGTTGTGAAGAGATGGTGGGGTTCTAGGGATGGATGAGAAGTAAAACAAAAGTGACTCGGTGAGTACAGGCCGTGGGCTCACAAGGAATCCTGCTCTCCTGAACCCTCTCTCTAGGACCATTCTCCACGGCAGAAACAGAAGGGCTCCTGGGGTCTTTGCTCTCCTTGGCCTGCTCCTAGCAGGATGAACTGAAGGCTGTGCTGGCCCTTTCCTCATTGGATGGACAGCTGGGCTGGCACCTCTCTGCCTTTGGCCATTCCAGAAGGAAGTGGTAGTGAGGGTCACCAGCACCGGTACATGAAATCTTCTAGTGAGGAGTGTTTCCTTTCTCAGCTTTCCTTAAATTTCTCCTTTCTCAAGTTTTCCAGAATTCCACTTAAATTCACCCTTTAGTCTGTCTCATTATTTATATCCTTTTGAAAAGAGATCTTTGAAACAGGCCGTGCTTTTCTCCTGGTGGTCCTCTGCCTCAGCTCCCCGGCTTTTCCTGCCTTCATTGTCCAGCAGCCTGGAGGGTAGGGAAGGACCAAGTGCTTTTCCAGATGTGATTCAGAGCTAACTCCTCTTCCTCTTCAAACTGATCAGCCCTTTCAGCCTGGGGGCCTTGCTAAGTCTTTGTTCTGGTTATCCACTAAGTTACTGGGATTGTTTTGGTTGTTGCTTTGAGATAGGATCTTGCTATAAAGTCCAGGTTAGTCTTGAACTCCTAATCCTGCTTCAGCCTCTGGAATGCCTGCATTGCAGACATGCACCACCATGCCAGCCAACATAAGGCTCTCCTGAATGGTTGACAATTCTAGATGCCGGACAACTGCAGAGAATGGTGTTAGACATCTGCACAGCAGCCCCTCTCCAAAGGGTCAACTCTTTTTCTGGAAAAACGGGTAAAGAAGAGGTGCTCACATTCATGGCTGTGAAGACTCCAAAAGTGCATCATGGGAAGTCCCTTCTCCACAGCAGAAGGGATAGAAGCATGCTAGAGTTTTGTGCTCTCAGGCATTAAGGACCTGTTATTTATATTCTTTAGGGCTTTTGGCCTTGCTGGGCCTTGAGCCAGTGGAGATGAGTCGCACATAAGCAATGCAAAAGGTCCCTCCAAACTCCACAATCACAGCAAACTGCTGGATGGGCTGCGTGGCATGAAAGGATGATTGGGAAATTAGTCACGAGCCAGCTGGAAAATTGTATAGTCTCAACACAAGAGGAGAAGGAGGAAAGCCACGTCCTTGTTTGCCTTTGTGGAAGGTGTGGTGTAGAGGTCAGGGGCAATGCCTGGATGAAAAATAACGGGACTGGCAGGTGAGCAGACCCAAACTTAGGGCCTACAGGCAGGGGTTTGACTCAGTAGACCCTGGGTGCTCACCAGAATGCTGGGTTTACAACTGCTCATGGGGAGGTCAAGGTGGGATTTACGAAGTCTGAGGCTGATTTTATGCAAACAAAGACCTGTGGATTTTCCCCTCCTGTATTCTCTTCCTATTGTTATAAGTAGTTATTTCCCAAGATCATTAAAGAACCGAAAAAACAAGCAAGAGAAAGGAAAGGAAGACTAGAAAGGAGGAAGGAATGAAGGGAGAGGAGGGAGGAGAGAGAGGCTCCCTTCCTACCTCTGCTGGGCTGTTATCCCTGAAAACTCAGAGGGATGGTAGAATGGCTGTAAGGCCTATGGTTCCAAGGCCCTAGCCCTTGCATACAAAATTGAACTTTACAGATTAGAAGAGGCAGTTCATCTGGGGACAGTTCAGCAGGCTAAGGGCCTGGCAACTTGACAAAGCTTCTGTGTAAATCAAAAAATTTTTAAATTTTGGCTAATCATATGTTTAAGAATTGAGCTACAGCCCAGCCCTGCTAGCGACATTATTAATGTGCTCTGGGTTGATACCAGAGAGCAGCATGTCACAATGCAGGGAACAAAACACTTGAACTCTCAACTTAGACCCCCAACTGCCACTTACAGGTCTGCCTGGGTGATGTTGCCTCTGTGAGCCTCGGTTTCCTGAACTTGCTAGTGAGCTAATCATTTCCATCTTCCTGAATTGTCTCAGAGCTAGAGAAGCAGCAGATAAGGACTCAGGATGGCTGGCACATAGTAGGTATGCACTACACTTATGTCAGGAACACCTTCATCAACAGGATACAAATTGATTGAAGTCAGTAAGGGAGAAGAGGTGTTAGGCTCTTGAGGTGTCATGATGTTCAAGCGTTAATACCAAATCCTGTTTCCTAGTTTGTGTGACCTGATTCTTGACAAGAGATACAAAATGCCATGCCCTTCATCATAAGGGAACAGTATGATCAGGAGCCATTGTTTCCTGAATGCGGGGTAGGACCTTGTATCCTCTATTTGTTTTCTTATTTGCCTTTCCAGGGCCTGTTTACAACATACATTCAGGGCCTCAACGACGATGCTCTGAGAAATCTGAAACTAGCTCTGAGACATCTAGGAGATCAGGTGTCATGACTGAGCAGGCCTATGGGATGCCCAGCACCCAGATGTCAGGGGGCTGAGTAACACGTGAGACTGTTAGGAAGTCGGGGACACAGGAGCTCTTGGTCTCTCCTTCTGCAGTCCGGGCAGCAGACACCAGCTCTTGGTGGAATAAAACAAGTTTCTCCTTCTGTGACCTTTGTTCAGTGTGAACAGCCAGCAGGAGGAAGCTGAGAGCAGACTTTCTTCTACTGTGGGCACTGCGTTACTGGCTTTTGCTTCCACACATCTGTCCTCAGCCTTCCAGAAGCCCAGCCTACATCAGGCACTCATTCAAGACCTCTAGCAAAGGGGCTTGTGCCACAGGGACCCTTCGCAATGCCCCAGGACCTCAAGCCCCCACTCAGATAAGCTCCTTTTTCCTGGCCCTTATGAAAGCTGATCTACCCCTGCCACTGCCATCAAATGCCTGTTGACATGTGAGAGGTACAAGCCGGCTATGCAAGACACATGCTCTGGGCTTGAAGAACTGGTAGTTTGGGCAGGCAGTGCCAATAACTAGATGCTCACAGACCAGAGTCAAGTATGCACATCTATCAAGGGCAAAGGGGTAAGATCCATATGTCCCAGGCGCTTCTTCAGGGTCCCTAGGAGGAGGTACGATTTGGAATACAAAAGGTTCTCAGTATGTGAGGGCTTTGGGGGAGTTCAATGCGAGGTCTTTATTCTCTAGGTGTCAGCTAATTGATTATTAGTTTCCACATACTAAACAGAATAGAAATTTAGTACAAATGTCTACAGGGTCTACAGCCCAACCCTGCAGTGAGCATTTCAGAGGCTCCAGGTAGAATCAAGTTTTTTCTGAGTCAATATCCAAACAAACTTCTGGAAGCTGCTGTCTGGTGTGTGTTAGGAGCATTATGCATAGTCAGTCTGTATACCTCAGTTGGACCTGTAAGCCAGGGGTCACTCCCAGGACCTTGGCCTGTGGCATGTCAGGCAGCTGCTAAGAACACCCAGCTATATGAGTTCTACAAGAACAGCTGGATAGTGGCTTCCTGGGCCTTGCTGGCTAGCCCAGAGCTCTCCTGAGATGGCCCTTCAAACAAGCCCATGAAGTATGTGCTGAACAGCTAGCATCTGCCTTGTTTCCCTTTTTAGTAACCAAGAATTGAGTTTATCTTCTTTTCTACCCCCAAGTCTGTCTCTCTAAAAACAAACAAACAAGTTGGACATGGAAGCATTCACCTTTAGTCCTAGGACTTGGTAGACAGAGGCAGGCGGATCTTTGTGAGATGGAGGGAGGCCAGCTTGGTAAGGTCCAAGCCAGCTGGGACTACAGGGAAACACTGTTTCAAAAGAAAACAACAAAAACACCCCAGAAACAAAACGTGTGTCTCCCAAGTGGGGTGAAAGTAGACGGCTGGGCGGTGAGGACCACAGTGCATGACTGAGGTCCAGAGCAGTTCTGCCTCTGACCCTCTTTTCTTTGCCTCTCTCTTAATTCTTCCCCCTCCTGCCCTCCCCTCCTTTTTGAAATAAGATCACGTGCTTTCCATGTTTGCCTTGAACTTCGGATCCTCCCACCTCTACCTTTTGAGTGCTGGGATTACAGCTATGGGCCATCACATCCAGTTTACATGGTGCTGGGGATCGAGCCCAAGGCTTTTGGCATGCTAGGTAAACACTCTGCCAAGCTCTAGCTCTAATTTTCAGTGACTCTGGGTCATCCTCACTCTGATTGGGTTTGATATGGAACCCATCGCATGGCTAGCCCAAAGGTGGCATTTGTTCTGGGTTTCTGGATTTAGCTGCCCCGTGAAGAATTTTCTTCCAGTGTGTCCACAGCAAATGGCCCAAAGAAGGCATGAACGGAACATTTCAGTCCTTCATTATCTATCTATTTCAACAAAAGAGTTGAAAATCATTGACAGAAAACAAAATTTAAAGAAAAACTATTCTGAGATAGTATGCGCACAATTGCTATTGAGTCAGATTGCAATTGACCATTTCAACTCAAAATACAAAAGGATCTCTCACAGATACTTGATGTCTGAAAGAAGTATGTGGATTTTGCAGTTTGAGTGACCCTAAACCCATGACTAATGAGCCATGTTGCTGCCTCAGTATTAGGCTTAAAGCAACCCACCTATGTCCTGGAAGTTCTGAAAGCCCTAAAGCTTACACCAGGCCTTCCAAACTGATGAGTTGTGCTGGAGTCCCTATAAAGCCTGCACTGGGTACATGGAGCATTCATCTCTCCCAAAGCCATGGGGGGTTATGGTCAGATTGTTGCACCCTGAAAGTATGCCTGAGCTCCTTACTGGGGTTGAAATTCAGTGGTCTGCTCATCAACACAGTAGGCCACAGGGGTTTCAGAACTCAGAGGCTGCCTCAGGACCCACATAAGTGGTGGGAGGAATGCCGCTGGTCCTCAGCTGCTCCTGGCTTTATCCTGGGTCTGGGATGAAGCAGGCCATAAGCTAGGGGGTCTCAAAAGAGACGTCCCAAATAATCTGAGAACTCTGTTTAGGCAAACTGGGACGGGTGAGGGATACTGTATTGATGCTGCCTGGCTCCCCTGAGAACACACTTCAGGTAGAATAAATTGGTGGGCAGAAGGAATTATTTATGTTCATGTGTTCCCACTGTGTGGTCTGGGTCTAAGTCTGACTGTACCCTTGGAGGGCCACAGATTGGTTCTTGACAAGCCAAAGTCTGGATTCCAGCAAGAATTCTTTTATTTTTATTTTATGTGTATGTGTATTGCCTGCGAGTATGTGAGTGCACCCGTGTAGTGCAATGCCATGGAGGTCAGAAGAGGGCTTCGGATTCCCCGGAACTGGAGTTAAGGATGGTTCGAAGCCGCCATGTGGGTGCTGGGAATCGAACCCGGGTCCTCTGCAAGAGCAGTCAGTTCTCTTAACCGCTAAGCCATCTCTCCAGCCCCTCCAGCAAGAATTCTTAAGTTATCTTTCAGGAATTCTACTCCAGCAGTTGTATTTGAGGATTTCTTCACAGGATTGCAAACATACATACACACACATACACACACACACACACACACACACACACACACACACGAGTTTTTTTCTGTCAGCCGCATAAAACCACTATATCATTCTAAATTGGTCATTAAATAAATCATTGTTACTGCATTTCATTGCACTTGAGTTATCTGAGAGAGCAACATGCTTTCCTACACCCCTCCCTCCCCCGCCCCCAGTGAGGTTAAGAAGGCAAAGGTATGGAAAGAATCCAGAGAGCTTAGATATTTTTCTGCAGGGAGCACTAGGAAAAGAAAAAAAAAAAATCAGTGATGTTATTTTCTCCTGCACTTGGAAAGGTCCTTAAGATGTAGGCACACTTGATTGATGTCACTGAGCAAAAGGCAGAACAGACTTGTAAGTTTTTGAGGGGATATGGAGAACAAGAATGTAAGGAGACCAGAGGTAGTTTTCCGTCCCGACTCTCAGTGTGAATACAAGTCCCTAAAAGTCACCACTTCTCTCTCCCAGCACTCCTGCCTAATTAGGCTGTGTAGGCACACTCTCTTCTTGCAGCATCCCCAGCCTCAGTTTCTCTGTGGGCCCCCTAAGGGAAGACGGCAGCCCTACAGTCTCTGTCCACTTCCAGGCATATCCCAAGGCAGCTGAATCTAGTTACTGCCCTCCAGTCCTAAACTGCTCCCATTGTCTGTCCAGACACTCCAGCCATTCTTTTCACTTTCTGTTTACAGTGCACACAGACTTCTGTAAGAAATTTGTCCTGCCTAGTCTCTCCCTTCCCCTGACCACCTTCACCTCTTCCAAATCACTTCAGCCTATTCCCACTTCGCGCCTCCAAATCACTTTAGCCTGCGCCGAGTTATTGCAAAACTCTCCCCTTGGACTGATGCTTGCTCCATCTTTTGCAGGAATTACAAGCCCATGCTTTCATTAAGTATTTCTTAACTGGCTCAATTTGCCCAAAAGACTTTAAAGGGACAGAAGAGAAGCTGACCGTTAGGCAGAGAAGAAATTCAACTTACCACCGCTCACTCCTAAGAGGCTTTTGTTTGGTGCTCTAGCAGGCTCCTGGCTCTGCCCCCCTGAACAGCTCCAGACAATTTTAAGGTTCAAGAGCGGGTGGGGCCAGTGGCCCCGGGTAGGCGGGTTTCTCCTTAGCTGGAGGATGCTCAGTGGACAGGGCCACCGGGTAGCCAAACAGGCGGGCTGTGTTCCTAAGGAAGGGGAGGAAGTGCTCATGGAGGAGCACAGCTAATCTTGGCCTGGCGCCAGCCTGATTATTCACCATCCTGATGTCATCGAATCAGGAATTTTCTAGAGTTGAAAGGGACTTAAGAATCATCCCGCTTTAAAACCCTGGTTTCAAAAGCTTAAAAGGGACTCTCAGGATCCACTGGCTTTAAGCCCATCATGACAATGAGTGTTTATAGTTCGGAACAGTCACACTTGACTAGGCAGGGAGAAAGGGAGTCTTCAGGAATTTGAAGCAGTGTCTCCTCTGGACATAAGGACAAACCCCCACCAGGCAGAGATGTGCCCATGGAAGTGATTGGGGACAGTAAACATTTGGAGGGGAGTTGGTGGTGCTTCTCCCTGGCCACTGCACCAGCAGTAGAAGTGTCCCCTGCCTCCCATCTGCTCTCAGGGCTTTTGGGCTGAGGCTCTGCCCTGACGTTCATCAGCCAAGAGCTCCTAGAGAATTGTTTCTTTTCTCTGGAAAAGTGAAGAACGGGACAGATCTTTTTAGCCCCAGTCCTCTGAAATTCCATCACGAGCCACCCTTACTCAAGCCTCTAGGGGCCAGTTAGAGCTCTGAAGTTTGCTCATGGAAACAGTCCTTCCGATGAGCTAACACTTTTCCCAACCGACAGATGCCTCAGCAATCATCAGGGCTCCAGTCAAGCCTCCAGCCTGCAGTTAGGTTTCCTCACAGGTTGATGTGTAGCTGAGAGGAGGGTTTGTCAGTGGTCATAGGTGCAGTGAGCTTTCCTGAAATGTACCCATGTGACTGAGACCAGTTAAAACCCAGACTTTTGTGTTCCTATCACATATGAGTTTTTTTTTTTCCCCCTGGCAGACTCCTGGGAAGACTGAGAACGGGAGGTCAGTGTGGGGAGGTAGTTACAGTAACAATGGGGACTTTGAGTTCAGTCAGGCGATCTCTGTGGGAGTGGGGAAATGAAAAATAAATCTTGGTGACATCATATCCTGGGAAACTTGCCTCAAAACCCTTTTCTTTCAAGGAAGAAATAAAATCCAAGCCCAGATAATATAGGGTCAGGGTAGGTAATGAGGAAGCGGAAGAGTCCCCAAGGCTGATTCTGCAGTGGGCTCTTCCCTGCACACTGTATCACCTGTGGGAGACTGGAGGAGCCCTTTGCCACCACAGTGGCCAGCCGATAGGGCACCAAGACAAAGAACACACTGAGACCCAAAGCTGAGTAAGAAATGTTGTGATTCTGTGGAAAGCCCAAGCAAAGAGAAGTAGGCAAGAAGCTTATGGCAATGTGGCTTTGAACCAGGAGGCAGGTGTTCTGTTTATGAAACAAGAGGGTTGACTTTTAGAAGCTGGCTGGATTTTCAAGGATAATGAGGTAAATGTCAGGAAGGATTTGAGATTGGTTTTACTGTGGCATGCTGTAGTGCAATGCTGCCCAAAACGTGACATGGCCAGTTCTGTCTTGAAATCAGATGCTCCTAAGATAGGACCTACTAGAGGGGTAAGAGACCCCCGTCCTACAAATGCCAGAAGAGACATCTTCTCTGCCCCACCTCTCCCTAAGGACATATGAGTTGTATCAGTTGATGTGGTGGAGAGGACTTTTCTTACGTGCTGTAGTGCTATGTTCTTCCCCTATACTCTTGTAAGAATTCCCAGTTAAACTTGTTTAAGTCATCAAACTAAACTCATGAAGTTGTTTGTCATCGGTGCCATATCTGAAGTGAATAGACATTTTTTACCTCTCCTTAGAAAAAGTTAATGCAACATACACATTGTTTAGGCGTTCATCTAGAGTAGAGACACACTGGGCAGCTAGACCAGGTGTGTGCATTGCACACACATACACAACCTGAGAAGCAACAGCTGGGACAGAGCGAAGGTGTGAAAGTGGCCTTCAGACACGGGACACCTCTGGGGAAGTGCTTACTAGGCTATGTGGAAGGTTCGAAGTGATAGAAATAAAAAGTTAAAAATCAAGTTATTCTCTTGGCACAATAATTCTTCAGAATATTTGGCCCAATAAAAATGCTTTAAAATTCCCATACAATATTATAATAAGACTAAAACTAATAGATTTTTTGTTTGTTTTAAGGCAGGCTATGTAACTCAGGCTGACCTAGAACTCAAAATCATGTACCATCAAACCTAGCTTGAAACATTGTTTTGACTATGTGAAACTGAAAATAGCTTAAAAGTTTAAAAATAGAGGAACAGTACCATGTTTTGTAGTATTAGGAGACTGATAACATAGTTACATAGACATCAAAATTAATCATAATATCACTTTGCCCCAAAGAAGTAGAAAATACATTTGTATGTGAGCTGTGATGTAAACTCTACAAACCCAGTATGGATATAAGGATAAAGATTAAAACAGAACAGTAAGTTCAGAATGCTAAGGTTATTGGTGAGTTATTTTCAGTTCCCCTCCTGATATTGTACACTGCTTTGATAAAAAGAAAGTGACTACACTGGATGCAGGCAAGTGTGGATGTGCCTGGCCTGTGAGTCTCTGACACGGGGCGGGGGCGGGGGGGCATGGGAAAGGCATGATTATCCATGAGAGCAGGCTCCAAAGAGAAATTTGCCTTAATAACTTATTTTGTAGTTGTTCATGAATGTATCCAACCTCTTTCCAAACATATTACATTTTCAGTCAATGCCTTGGTAGAGGGATTCAAGAATCTCTGAACTAGTACTTCCTTTCCCTGGGGCCTACATCTCACCTCATATGTGTTCCAGTGGGTAAGCAGCCCTGAAAGCTGTGTGGCCTGATGAAGAGGCCAGGGTGGGACACCAGGAAGTTTGCTCTTTCTATTTGTTTACTGTGTGCCTAGATTTGCTTTCTTGTGTTTCAGATGAGAGCAGTAGACTCATAGGATTAATGTGACTCAAATAGGAAAGCAAATACTTTGAGCCAAACAACCTGCTACTGGGTATTCATAAAACCATTTTATTCACATGTTTTTAGGGCTGGGGATATGGCTGAGTGGCAAGTGCCCTTGGGTGGAAAGCCTATGTCCTCCAGAGATAATGAAAGCGGCTTTAAAGACTTTCCACCTCAAATTTTGTCAGCCTGTCTTCTAAGCAACATTATTGACATACACATGAACAAAACTCAAAGTTAATTTTTTTTCTTTTGAAAGCAATATCACTACAGTCAAGAAAATAAGATGGAAAACTGTGCGGAGGACAAAAAGTGTGTGGAAACTCTGCCTTCTGCCTGACTTTGCTGTGACCTTGAAACTGCTTCAAGAGGGCTGGAGAGTTGGCTCAGCACTTAAGAGCATACACTGTTCTGCTCTTACCGAGGACCCAAGTTCAGTTCTCAGCACCCACATCAGGCATCCTGAAACTCCAGCTCCAGGGGAATCCCATGTAGGCACCTCCACTCACATGCATATACCCACACACAGATACAGACACACAGATACACATAACTAAAAATAATAAAAATGGGGCTGGAGAGCTGTCTCAGCAGTTAAGAACACTGGTTGTTCTTGCAGAAGACCTGGGTTCAAATCCCAGCACCCACATGGCAGCTAACAACTGTCCATAACTCCAGTCTCAGGGGATCCGACAGCCTCTTCTGACCTCCGCGGGCATTGCAGGACACGGGTGCACTTACCTACATGCAGGCAATACATGTATACACATAAAATAAAAATAATAAATTAAAAAATAAAAGTTTAAAAAAATAAAAATAAATCTTTTAAAACTACTCTAAGAAATGTCAATTAATGTAAAATGCTTGAAATGTAAATTATAATAGCTATAATATTATGTACATTATACATAAGGACTTTATTTTTGAGAAGACCAGTTGGTCTGTGAGATCATTAACTGTACTCTGATTTCATGCCAGTATACTATACCCAATGACCAACTAGAAGTACTCTGCTGGGGATAGAACTTAGGTCTGGTACCTGCGACACAAGTGCTCGACCACTGCCCAGCTGCCCAGTTGTCCAGCCCGAACCCTTGCAGTTTGAGCCTGAGGACACTGACGAGTGACAGCTCCAAACCCCGCCAGCCAGAACTGGGTGCTGCTCCAGCTCTGGTTCTAGTCCCACAGCTGAGGAAACTTGCCTGTTTCCTTTCAGCCTTTCTGCTAGTTCCTTTGGTTTGTTTTGGTGTTCGTTTCTTTTAAAATAATGACATTGGCAATAACCCAAACCAAGTGGCCATAATGAGCTCCCTCCCTTCTGACCCCACAGTGACACCAAGGTGACAGGTTGTAGTTTTGCCTGGGGCAGGCTCTAGACTGCCCAGAGCCCTGGAACCCACTCCAACCTCCTCAGGAGGGAAGTGCCTTCTAGCCAGCACGGTAACTCGCATCTCTTCTGGTTTCAGACTGGGGATTGCATGTTTCCAAGGTGAAAGGAGCACTACTGTTTACACTGGGCTTACTTTCCCTCTACGGTACCACAGGACATCGCTCTCTAGCCTTCTTCCTGAACCAGACATTTTTGCTGAGTGAACAGGGCTTCAACATCACTTCCCACAACTCATCTCCCCACCCATGTGAGCCGTGTGATTTATAAAGATGCACTTTTACCTCGTTCTAACTGCATTTTTCCCTATGAAGGATTTATAGCAATCCAAACACATCTGAGGTCATTTCCTCCACCCTAGCCCTTCCTTCATCTGTGGGGCACAGGGTTTCCTGTACAACTTTAGTCACAGACTGGAACGGTGACATCTCGAGTGTCCCTTGACCTTATCGTTTGTGCAAAGTGGCTGAGTCTACCGCTTCTACTGGAAATTAAGGAAGTGATCTGAAGGAGTAGCTCATCAGTACAGAGCACCTGTCATCTAGCACATGGGAGGCCCTGTGTTCTTCCATGACAGCTCTGGGAGAGAAAGGAAGGAAGAAAGGAAGGAAGGAAGGAAGGAAGGAAGGAAGGAAGGAAGGAAGGAAGGAAGGAAGGAAGGAAGGAAGGAAGGAAGGAAGGAAGGAAGGAAGGAAGGAAGGAAGGAAGGAAGGAAGGAAGGAAGGAAGGAAGGAAGGAAGGAAGGAAGGAAGGAAGGAAGGAAGGAAGGAAGGAAGGAAGGAAGGAAGGAAGGAAGGAAGGAAGGAAGGAAGGAAGGAAGGAAGGAAGGAAGGAAGGAAGGAAGGAAGGAAGGAAGGAAGGAAGGAAGGAAGGAAGGAAGGAAGGAAGGAAGGAAGGAAGGAAGGAAGGAAGGAAGGAAGGAAGGAAGGAAGGAAGGAAGGAAGGAAGGAAGGAAGGAAGGAAGGAAGGAAGTTAGTTAAGGGAAGCCACCAGAGCATGAAACACTGAATGGACTCTGTGGACTTGAGTCACATCACCTAACTCCACATGAAAGACTCTTCTTAGCATTTACCTGCTGTAGCCATGGCCTGACCGGTCCCCTCATTCTAAAGTTACCCTTGGCTGTGTAAGGACTAGGGTAGGAGTTATATTGTAATGTAAAGAAATAGATCAGGTAAGAAGACTCTTTGGTGCTCTGTCCAAGAGACTGGCAGCACAGGAGAGGCTCTGGCTGAAAATAGAAAATACAATCTGAAATAACACTTGATGTATAGGGAACACATGAGACCCTCAAGGAGGGAGTGTCTAGAGGGTCTTATGTTTGGACTAAGAGGGCCAGAGTTACCAGGATGTCAGTGAGCACTGTGGTGACAAGACAGCAAATCCAGCTGTCAGAGGGCCAAAGGTTGCAGGACCACCATAAAGAGCAATGGGCATTCAAAGGCTCAGTACTATGAGTTGGTAAGGGAGGAACCTGAGAAGAGGTGAAAGGTATGCTGAGTCATCCAGACAAGTGGGAATTATTTCTACTTCTTGATGGTGTGTCCCCTTAAGTTACCACAGCACAGCCACAAAACCTAGAGGAGGGTGACGTCACTAAACCAGACTCATTTTCCCGGCTGTGTACTATGCCGATCACTAAAATAATGGGTTTTACAAAGTAGAAAAAGTTTATTTACAAGGCCCAAGTGTAGAGCTGGGACCTACATATTTCACTCAACTTTGCTTCCCCAGGGACAGAGTTTGGGACATGTGTGGGATGAAGAAGGAGGACAATTCAAGGCACAGGGAAGGTTACTGGAGACAAAGTCATCAGTGTCTGCGGAATAGATGACCATGGCTCTTCATGGAGCACATGTTCAGAACATGGTAGCATCCATGTGATCTGAGGGTGGGGTTTTCAGCACCCTGACATCCAAAATCACCCATCAGCACCTGAGCGGACACAAATGAAGAATCAGTGGATCTGACAAAAACAGCTTTCAGGTCTGTAGAAGGTAACCTAGGCAACTGTTGTCACGGTAACTGTCTTCAGAAAGTCCACAGAAAATCTCCTGAAGAAATGATTTTAAGGAGCAGCTAGAAGAAACTGAGAAGTGTGTTCAGAGTCAGAGACTTAGAAAGAACACAGGTGGCTTACGCAGATGAGATGGCAGCTGTGTCTGTGGCTTGGTAATTACCAAAGTTAGTCAGGATTTTGTCCTGGTGGGGTCTTGGAGACTGAGAGCTTATTCTGAGGGTTCCATTAGTGAGAATGGCTCTTGGATCCTGGAGAGATGCTTCTGGGGTGTAAAAGACGGTCACAATTGTAAGTCCTTCTTTTAGTAAGTGTCTAGCATACCACCATAGCCCCATTGATCAAGGGCTCAGTTTTAGTGACTGTTTGGAAAGAAAAGAGAGAAAAGCAAAAGACTCCCCAGGTTGTGCCTGCTCTACTAACTCGGTGTGGTTGTTGGTGATTGTTACACAGTAGGGTGTTTTATGTTGGGGTCTTCATGTTAAATATGATGTTTGCTTTCACAAATGGCATCTCCTATAAGAGGACGTGTCTGTATTAATCAGTTTTCTGTAACTATAACAAAACACCAATAACTAACTTACAAAGAGAAAAGGTCTATTTTTGGCTCATGATTTGGAGGTTCCAGTCCAAGTCAAGGGGCCATCTTACTTTGGACATCTGACATCATAATGGGAATGCATAGCAGAGCACACCATTTAGCTCATGAGCCATGAAAGGTAAAAGGGATAGGTTGAAGTTCTAACAGTCCCCTTTAAGGACAAGGTCTGGTAAGTGACCTAACAACCCTCACTAAGTCCTCCTTGAAATTCACAGCACGCATCAACAGTACAACCCAGGGACCAAGCCTTTAATACATGGACATTTTTGAACATTCAAAATCCAAGTTATCACAGATTCATTCACAATAACAGGAAGCAGGGACCCAGAGAAGAGCATAGAAAGCAAGATGACTTGCCAGGGACTACAGAATTGTCCACTAGCACATGAGGGAGCCCACCAAAGTCAATGAAAATTAAATCTGGGCTTCAGCAGGATGTCAGGCATCAGGGACTCTGCTTCTGCTGCCTCCTGCCATGGTGCATAGAGAACCCAACATCAGCCTTTTGTGGGAGGCAGCTCAAATGAGGACAGAAGCTGTTAGAGTTTTGTCTGCTTGCTGCCCACAAAGCCCACACAATTCAGAAGCACAGATGCCTGCTGGTCAGAGAGTCCTACTATGGCAGACTCACAGAGCAAGTAGCTTTCTGGAGCTCACAGCACCCCTGCACCCTGCATAGCTTCATGTGCTTGGCACTTGAGGCTACCAGGCTCATGTCTCTGAGGTTCCAGATACTCCAAATGGTATTTGCTCCTGCTTATCTCTGTCCTGAAGGGGAGAGAAGACCCTTTTCTGAGTCTTGTGACTATCTGATCCCCTCCTGGGTCTCTCTGCTCTCAAGCCCATCAGAAACTCCCATTCTTCATAGGAATGATTTATCTCATCTCGAAGGCCATAATCTACTGTTTGGGGGGAGGATGTTGACCAGGAAGCTGCAGCTGCAGAGGGCACTGTACCCTCACCTTGCTCTGCCCTGTCAGGTCACACTTTCCATACCCAGAGATGCCCAAAGCATCCTGTGGTCAGAAGTTGCCTCTGTGCCTGGAACCCTGTAGTGGCAATGGATCCTGCTGGCTGACATTTAGCTTTTAGGGTGTCAGAGGAGGGTGGGTAGGCTCCACTGTAAGAGTGACCTGGCCCATCGCTGTCTCCAGCTGACAGAGGCAGAATGGAGGGATAAATAAGCCACATCTGGAGCACATCTTCCCAAAGGCTCTAACATTTGGAGTCAGCAGCGACATGTCCAGAATTCAAACCATGCCTAAGGTTATTTTCTGAGGTCCACTAAGGAAGGCACTTAACTTTTCCAGGCCAGTTGCCTCATCTCTAACATTAGGATTTGGGAGAACCCCAAACTTGTGTGGCACTGGTAAGTAAACGTACATTGAACGATTCCCTGGTAGGGGCTGTAGCTCAGAGGTAGAGCACTTCCTTGGTGTGCACAAGGCAAAGTTCTATCTCCAGCATCGAAAAAAAAATATTCATTATGAAACTACTTCATAAATTTCAGATGAGAAAGGAGTTAGAACATAGACCCTGAGGAAGGAAGTGCAGCCAGATCTGCACGACACCCAGCAAGCCAGCCTCTTGATTTTGTTGGGTTACCCTGAGGCCATCCAGCTATACTGGGGGAGATGACAGTTCTGAGGGTTGACAGCAAAGGGCTGGAAAGGCTTTATGGCACCATTTCCCTGAACATTTCTGCCTCTCCTAAACAGGAAGTGGTGCCCGAGTACTCAATTCCTATAAATGATTCAAGGTAAAGCAACAAACAAAAATACTTGTGAAACTGTTCTGTCTAGCTGGAGGTTGGGTAAAGAAGTCAAGCACAATTGTTTATTAGTGTGTGCAGGTCATAGCCTTTCTGTGCTTTCTGAAAGCCGCTCTTACTTCCATTTCATCATAGCCCAAACTTCCTCAATTTGACGTCAGAGAACTATGACTCCCCCATCAGCACACATTGGCACGCCCCATGGAGAGAACATTTGGGGGACCCAGACCTACATTCTTATTTCCCTAGGTGTCAGGTCTGTGGGTGTGGTTGCATTCCTGCAAGTAGCTGCTGCTGGTGACTGCACAGTCTGTGATGTTATGTGATTCCTTTGTGTCATCACCACAAGGTTTTACAAGGAGGAAGACTTCTTCCTGTTAGACCCAGCAGTAAGCACTGCCATGCCTGCTGTCGAGATCTCAAACATGATGTGGCTACCAATTAAAAAGTGATTTTTATAGTTTTATTTTAAAAGGGTACATTGAAAAATGTTAAAGGGTATCTTTTGCACAGCACACAATGCGGCTGTCCCTATGTCCCAGATGAAGAAACAGCACTGGGACCTGCAGACACTTGGCCTGCTACGAAAAGGCAGGTGGGGGTTTAATCCAGCCAGCTTGAGTCTGCCTGTGTAATTGGATGTATCACCAGCTGGTATGGCACTCAGCTCTAGGTGACAAAAATTTGGAAGGTGCTGGATCTCATAGCACTCTGGGCCCTCAGCAGGAAGCTACCTGAAGAATTGTGAAGAGGCTGGCCTTCTTATGCTGGTGACTGATGATAGAAGGCTCCTGAGCTACCTTTGGCAGAGAAGAAAAACATTGGTCTGAGTAACCAGTGAGCTAGCCTGCTAGGTAGTTGACTCTGACTCATCCTCTATTTCCCTTCCTCTGCGTGTGCTCTTCCCTCAATCTGCCCATCATGTGTCACTGACACTACAACTCCAGGCTCAAACTTTACAGCCCTTGACCATTTGACTTGCCTAGCCTGAGTTATGTATCAACCATTTCAAGATTTTGGGAGTAAAATCTGTTATCTAAAGTACAGAGGAAATCTTCTGTTACTATAACAAAATACTCAAGAGCATTAATATACAAAAAGCAAAAAATTATTTTGACCCACAGTTGTGGAAGTTCAAGTCCAAGAGAGCATGGTGGTACAGAAACCCCTATGCTGTGAACCACGAAATGAAAAAGAAAAGAAAGGAGCTCCTTTGAGGCCCCCATCACTCAAAGACATGCCTCTAGGCCTTACCTACCACAGGTCCCCCCACCTCCCAAGAGATCTACCTGGAAACCAAGCTTTTAGCACTTAAGCCTTGAGGGACATTTAAGATTCAAACTCTAGCAAAGGGGATCCAGGAAGACAATGGACAGAGGTGCTGCCTCCTGGGAACATATATTCTCTCTCTGCTCCTTTTCCCATGAATAGGGAGGGAGGTCTGTATCCCCAAAGCCATATGCAAAGCAAACCAGGCTTTCAGAATTATAGGACTAGAAGCAAATAGCTTTCATTTGGTCTAGTATTTTACATTTTTACTTCTCTGGACTCTCAGACACTCAACCAGCTGGTGGTACAGCCAAGACAAGATTTCAAGACTCTTTGTAGCACATTGTGAAATAAACATTACTACTGAAGAAATCAAAACAGACAAAGTTGAATATGGTTATAGTGACAGAGATACTACATGCCCATGCCCCAAAAAAGGCTTGACTGCTAACCTTCCATAAGGCAGGTATCAAAAAATCTTTGCCAGTTAATGCTACTATCATTTTATAGCAAACTGACTGTGGTTTGTCAAAATCTGACTTCTGCAGATCATGATGACAAACACCTTGGACAGAAGTCAGTTCACACAGACAGACAGCTATATAAATGGTCTCGTATCATTCTCATGTTATAATGTGGTGGTTGCTGATGACACTTGCTCAAGTTCTCCCAATGGCAGGGTCAAGATTTGAATTCACCTCTGTCCTCTCCACGCTACTGATTCCTGCTGGGTCCATGCCAGGGAGCGGAGCCCTGTCCCCCTGGCTATTTCCAGGGCTGGCTCTGGTCTGACAGTCAAAGAGTTTAAAGAAGCCATGATTTCCCAGAGCTGGATTGAACAGGACTTCACTGGCAAGGGGAAGACCGCTGAACTCTGGGCAGTACAGAGAGACCCCCTGAGGCACACATGGTGGCTGCTGACCCATGTTAGGCAGAGGCTCCCTGGAAACCCCAGTGTTACTAGGGAAAGTTAAAGGAGAAGAGTGTCTTTACTAGGTTCCTGAAGCCTGGCCCACCTCCCACCCAGAGAAGGTGAAGCTTCGCGGCTACTCTGCCTGCGTTCAGGCTTGCAAGGAATTCTAGACATAAGGACTCAGACCCAGCTCCTCCCTCCAGCTCCTCCCTCATTCACTTGGTTGCTCAGTTGCAGAATACTGGCTCTTTAATTGCACCCTCTGATCATTGGCATGACATGAAGGAGTAGATTTATGTTCTGCCATGTCTGCCAAGCGTTGGTAAGTTCTTAGTATTTGTTGAGTTTAACAAAAGATGCTGGAGGACATCTCCTATACAACTGTTCTCACTTAGTTCTTCACACTTGTTCTGCACTGAGACCTGATCCCAACTTCACAGAGATTTGCCCTGGTAGAAATCTGGCCCCTGCTATACAAAGTGAAGACTTGAATTAACACTCTTGACATATGGGAGCTTGCCAGAATGACAGTCTAGGTCTGGCATACCGCTCAGTGGTAGGGACATGTTGGCATGTCTGAGGCCTGGGATTCATTTCCAACACAGTCAAAAGAAAAGAGAAATTCATAGTCGCAGGCCTCCCAGATACTGAGTTTTGTTTTGATGGACACCAGATGATCCATAGACACATCTAACACTGGGGACTTGGTTTGACACTTGTTTGTGGAAAAAGTCACAGGTACCCAGTTCATTCCTCAGATGCTTGTTTTAGGGCCATGTAGCCCAGGCTAGCCTCAAACTCACTGTGAGGCTGAAGATCTTGAACCTCTGTTCTTCCTGTTTTCACCTCTTGAGTGCTGCTTTATAGGTCTGCACCATCATACCTGGTCTATGTGTAGCCTTGTGTATTCTAGGCAAGCCTCTACCAACTGAGCCACATTCCTTAGATACTTCCAAAGTACTATTGTGTATATTACATAGATATCTGAATCTAACTGTATTCTGAGTCAAAAAAAAAAGCAAAACATTTTTGGCACCTACGAATCATCTTGCTCATGAAGCTATCCCTAGAGCAGGTCTTTCCATCCTTGAGGCCCTGCCCATGCTGGACAGGCCCCAAGCAGCCAGGATAGTTGGGTTGGGTAGGCTAGAAGGAAGTGACAGTAGAAAATGGTCAATGACACATGTGATGTGAGAGCAAATACCTTACCTCTGGAATTCCCATTTACAGAGCTGTGCATAGCCTGTGCCCTGTTTCCTAATTCCTTTGCCAAGCCTTTTGTGGTTGAGAATAGGACAGGGAGACTTTCCCAGGCCACACGGCCAGTGAAGTGTTAAGGAAACGGGCATGAACCCAGAGGATCTGCTCACTGCACTGCTGCCCCTGGAAAGAGCACAGTCCCCACCGCCAGGTCCAGCCCACCAGCTCCCCCTGCTACAGCAAGGGGAATTCTACAGCTCCAGTCACGGCAGAGGGCTTTCTGTAAGCACTTGCCCAGCTTCAGAGCCAGACACCCCTGCTTAGGGCTGTAGATGCTTAGACAGGTGGCCTGCAGCGAGACAGATGCTGTGGAGCAGGTTCCTCATTTGTGAAGTGGGATGGTCTTGAAAATTAGCCTACGTACTAGGCCTGCTGACTGTCTGCCAAGCACATACTGGAGGCTCAAAAGTTAGCAGTTATCAAGCAGGGCATGGTGGCACACACTTGTAACCCTAGCTCCTGAGAGGGTGGGTCAGGAGGAGTGTGAGTTTAAGGTCAGCCTGGGTTTCATATTCAGTCGCCCCCCCCCCCCCGCTTTTAGGTTTTGTTTGTAAGTTATTGTGATTTCTCAGAGTTGTTCTGGGTTGGAGGGTGGTAGAGGACTTGCATAACATGTGTTAGGCCTTGGGCTTTTGGCATGTTGATTTGCTTTAAGAGTGCTAGGATTATAAACATGCACTATCACGTGCTGGACTTAGGCCCTGACATTGGTACCTGTACCACAACAAAGAAAAGAGGAGGGACTGCAGGGGAAGAAAAGTGAGAGGAGGGAGGGAAGGAAGAGAGGACCTGTTCCCAGCAACGCCTTCTTCACACTGCTGCTTGCCTGCAAAGCTTCATTGAATCTCAGCTCCCAGAGCAGAAAGTGCAATTCTTTAGAACTTAATTCTTTTTCCTCTTCTTTCTCCCCACCCCTTCTCCTTCTCGTTCTCCTCCTCTTCCTCCTCCTCCATCTCCTCCTCATCCTCCTCCTCCTCTTCTTCCTCCTCCTCTTCCATGCCCCCTCGATTCTTCTCCTTCTTTGTTAGTGTAACCCTTAAGAAAGCTGATAAAACAGCACACACAGTCTCCTCTGGTAATACAGCACACAAAGGCTCTGGTAATACAGCACACACAGGCTCTGGTAATACAGCACACACAGGCTCTGGTAATACAGCACACACAGGCTCTGGTAAGACAGCACACACAGGCTCCTGTGGTAATACAGCACACACAGGCTCTGGTAATACAGCACACACAGGCTCTGGTAATACAGCACACACAGGCTCTGGTAATACAGC
>NW_008355168.1:8240-13770 GCF_000622305.1 Nannospalax galili | reverse complement strand
CTCTGATAATACAGCACACACAGGCTCTGGTAATACAGAACACACAGGCTCTGGTCATACAGCACACAGGCTCCGGTAATACAGCTCACACAGGTTCTGGTAATACAGCACACACAGGCTCTGGTAATACAGCACACACAGGCTCTGGTAATACAGCACACAGAGGCTCTGGTAATACAGTACACATAGGATGTGGTAATACAGCACACAGAGGCTCTGGTAATACAGCACACACAGGCTCCTCTGGTAATACAGCCCACATGGTCTGGTAATACAGCACACACAGGCTCTGATAATACAGCAAACAAAGGCTCTGGAAATACACCGCACACAGGCTCCTCTGGTAATACAGCACACACAGGCCGTGTAAATACACCACACACAGGCTCCTCTGGTAATACAGCATACACAGGCTCTGGTAATACAGCACACACAGGCTCTGGTAATACAGCGCACACAGGCTCCGCTAGAAACAGGATTCACAGACTCTGGTAATACAGCACACACAGGCTCTGGTAATACAGCATACACAGGCTCTGGTAATACAGCATACATAGGCTCTGGTAATAAAGCACACACAGCCGGTGGTAATACAGTACACACAGGCTCTGGTAATACAGCAGACACAGGGTCTGGTAATACAGCACACATAGGCTCTGGTAATACAGCACACACAGGCTCCTCTTGTCATAAAGCATACAAAGGCTCTGGTAATACAGCACACACAGGGTCTGGTAATACAGCGCACACAGGCTCATCTGATAATACAGCACACACAGGTTCTGGTAATACAGCACACACAGGCACTGGTAATACAGCACACACAGGCACTGGTAATAGAGCACACACAGACTCTGGTAATACAGGACACAAATGCTCTGGTAATACAGCACACACAGGCTCCTCTGGTAATATGGCACACCGAGTCTGGTAATACAGCACACACAGGCTCTGGTAATACAGCACACACAGGCTCTGATAATACAGAAAACACAGGCTCTGGTAATGTACCACACACAGGCTCCTCTGGTAATACAGCACGCACAGGCTCTAGTAATACAGCACACAGAGACTCTGGTAATACAGCTCACACAGGCTCTGGCAATACAGCCCACACAGGCTCCTCTGATAATACAGCACACAGGGTCTGGTAATACACCACACACAGGCTCTGGTAATACAGCACACACAGGTGCTGGTAATACAGCACACACAGGTGCTGGTAATACAGCACACACAGGTGCTGGTAATACAGCACACACAGGTGCTGGTAATACAGCACACACAGGTGCTGGTAATACAGCACACACAGGTGCTGGTAATACAGCACACACAGGTGCTGGTAATACAGCACACACAGGTGCTGGTAATACAGCACACACAGGTGCTGGTAATACAGCACACACAGGTGCTGGTAATACAGCACACACAGGTGCTGGTAATACAGCACACACAGGTGCTGGTAATACAGCACACACAGACTCTGGTAATACAGCACACTTGGCTCTGGTAATACAGCAAACACAGGCTCTGTTAATACAGAACACACAGGCTCTGGTGAACACACAGGTGCTGGTAATACTAATACAGTGCACACAGGCTCTGGTAATACAGCACACACAGGCTCCTCTGGTAAAACAGCATACACAGGTTCTGGTAATACAGCACACACATGCTCTGGTAATACAGCACACACAGGTGCTGGTAATACAGCACACACAGGCTCCTCTGGTAAAACAGCATACACAGGTTCTGGTAATACAGCACACACATGCTCTGGTAATACAGCACACACAGGTGCTGGTAATACAGCACACACAGGCTCTGGTAATACAGCGCACACAGGCTCCTCTGGTAATACAGCACACAAAGTCTACGCTGGTAATACAGCACACACAGGCTTTGGTAATACAGCACACCACGGCTCCGGAAATACAGCACACACAGCCTCCTCTGGTAATACAACACACCAGGACTGGGAATACAGCACACACAGGCTCTGGTAATACAGCGCACACAGGCTCCTCTGGTAATACAGCACACAAAGTCTACGCTGGTAATACAGCACACACAGGCTTTGGTAATACAGCACACCACGGCTCCGGAAATACAGCACACACAGCCTCCTCTGGTAATACAACACACCAGGACTGGGAATACAGCACACACAGGCTCTGGTAATACAGCGCACACAGGCTCCTCTGGTAATACAGCACACAAAGTCTACGCTGGTAATACAGCACACACAGGCTTTGGTAATACAGCACACCACGGCTCCGGAAATACAGCACACACAGCCTCCTCTGGTAATACAACACACCAGGACTGGGAATACAGCACACACAGGCTCTGGTAATACAGCGCACACAGGCTCCTCTGGTAATACAGCACACAAAGTCTACGCTGGTAATACAGCACACACAGGCTTTGGTAATACAGCACACCACGGCTCCGGAAATACAGCACACACAGCCTCCTCTGGTAATACAACACACCAGGACTGGGAATACAGCACACACAGGCTCTGGTAATACAGCGCACACAGGCTCCTCTGGTAATACAGCACACAAAGTCTACGCTGGTAATACAGCACACACAGGCTTTGGTAATACAGCACACCACGGCTCCGGAAATACAGCACACACAGCCTCCTCTGGTAATACAACACACCAGGACTGGGAATACAGCACACACAGGCTCTGGTAATACAGCGCACACAGGCTCCTCTGGTAATACAGCACACAAAGTCTACGCTGGTAATACAGCACACACAGGCTTTGGTAATACAGCACACCACGGCTCCGGAAATACAGCACACACAGCCTCCTCTGGTAATACAACACACCAGGACTGGGAATACAGCACACACAGGCTCTGGTAATACAGCGCACACAGGCTCCTCTGGTAATACAGCACACAAAGTCTACGCTGGTAATACAGCACACACAGGCTTTGGTAATACAGCACACCACGGCTCCGGAAATACAGCACACACAGCCTCCTCTGGTAATACAACACACCAGGACTGGGAATACAGCACACACAGGCTCTGGTAATACAGCGCACACAGGCTCCTCTGGTAATACAGCACACAAAGTCTACGCTGGTAATACAGCACACACAGGCTTTGGTAATACAGCACACCACGGCTCCGGAAATACAGCACACACAGCCTCCTCTGGTAATACAACACACCAGGACTGGGAATACAGCACACACAGGCTCTGGTAATACAGCGCACACAGGCTCCTCTGGTAATACAGCACACAAAGTCTACGCTGGTAATACAGCACACACAGGCTTTGGTAATACAGCACACCACGGCTCCGGAAATACAGCACACACAGCCTCCTCTGGTAATACAACACACCAGGACTGGGAATACAGCACACACAGGCTCTGGTAATACAGCGCACACAGGCTCCTCTGGTAATACAGCACACAAAGTCTACGCTGGTAATACAGCACACACAGGCTTTGGTAATACAGCACACCACGGCTCCGGAAATACAGCACACACAGCCTCCTCTGGTAATACAACACACCAGGACTGGGAATACAGCACACACAGGCTCTGGTAATACAGCGCACACAGGCTCCTCTGGTAATACAGCACACAAAGTCTACGCTGGTAATACAGCACACACAGGCTTTGGTAATACAGCACACCACGGCTCCGGAAATACAGCACACACAGCCTCCTCTGGTAATACAACACACCAGGACTGGGAATACAGCACACACAGGCTCTGGTAATACAGCGCACACAGGCTCCTCTGGTAATACAGCACACAAAGTCTACGCTGGTAATACAGCACACACAGGCTTTGGTAATACAGCACACCACGGCTCCGGAAATACAGCACACACAGCCTCCTCTGGTAATACAACACACCAGGACTGGGAATACAGCACACACAGGCTCTGGTAATACAGCGCACACAGGCTCCTCTGGTAATACAGCACACAAAGTCTACGCTGGTAATACAGCACACACAGGCTTTGGTAATACAGCACACCACGGCTCCGGAAATACAGCACACACAGCCTCCTCTGGTAATACAACACACCAGGACTGGGAATACAGCACACACAGGCTCTGGTAATACAGCGCACACAGGCTCCTCTGGTAATACAGCACACAAAGTCTACGCTGGTAATACAGCACACACAGGCTTTGGTAATACAGCACACCACGGCTCCGGAAATACAGCACACACAGCCTCCTCTGGTAATACAACACACCAGGACTGGGAATACAGCACACACAGGCTCTGGTAATACAGCGCACACAGGCTCCTCTGGTAATACAGCACACAAAGTCTACGCTGGTAATACAGCACACACAGGCTTTGGTAATACAGCACACCACGGCTCCGGAAATACAGCACACACAGCCTCCTCTGGTAATACAACACACCAGGACTGGGAATACAGCACACACAGGCTCTGGTAATACAGCGCACACAGGCTCCTCTGGTAATACAGCACACAAAGTCTACGCTGGTAATACAGCACACACAGGCTTTGGTAATACAGCACACCACGGCTCCGGAAATACAGCACACACAGCCTCCTCTGGTAATACAACACACCAGGACTGGGAATACAGCACACACAGGCTCTGGTAATACAGCGCACACAGGCTCCTCTGGTAATACAGCACACAAAGTCTACGCTGGTAATACAGCACACACAGGCTTTGGTAATACAGCACACCACGGCTCCGGAAATACAGCACACACAGCCTCCTCTGGTAATACAACACACCAGGACTGGGAATACAGCACACACAGGCTCTGGTAATACAGCGCACACAGGCTCCTCTGGTAATACAGCACACAAAGTCTACGCTGGTAATACAGCACACACAGGCTTTGGTAATACAGCACACCACGGCTCCGGAAATACAGCACACACAGCCTCCTCTGGTAATACAACACACCAGGACTGGGAATACAGCACACACAGGCTCTGGTAATACAGCGCACACAGGCTCCTCTGGTAATACAGCACACAAAGTCTACGCTGGTAATACAGCACACACAGGCTTTGGTAATACAGCACACAAAGGCTCCGGAAATACAGCACACACAGCCTCCTCTGGTAATACAACACACCAGGTCTGGTAATACAGCACACACAGGCTCTGGTAATACAGCACAGACAGGCTTTGGTAATACAGGATACACAGGCTCTGGTAATTCAGAACACACAGGCTCTGGTAATACAGCACACACATGTTTTGGTAATCGAGCACACACAGGATCTGGTAATACAGCAAACACAGGCTCTGGTAATACAGCACAAACAGGCTCCTCTGGTAAAACAGCACACACAGGCTCCTCTGGTAATACAGCCCACAGGGTCTGGTAATACAGCACACACAGGCTCTGATAATACAGCACACACAGGCTCTTCTGGTAATGCAGCATACACAGGCTCTGGTAATACAGCACACACAGGCTCTTGTAAAACAGCACACACAGGCTCTGTAAATACACCACACACAGGCTCCTCTTGTGAAAAA
>NW_008355168.1:0-889 GCF_000622305.1 Nannospalax galili | reverse complement strand
TCTGGTAATACAGCACACACAGGCTCTGGCAATACAGCACACACAGACTCCTCTGGTAATACAGCACACACAGGCTCTGGTAATACAGCTCACACACGGTTTGGTAATACAGCACACACAGGCTCTGGTAATACAGCACACACAGGCTGTGGTAATACAGCTCACACAGGCTCTGGTAATACAGCACACACAGGCTCTGGTAATACAACTCACACAGTCTCTGGTAATACAGCACACATAGGCTCTGGTAATACAGCACACACAGACTCCTCTGGTAATACAGCACACAGGCTCTTCTGGTAATACAGCTCACACAGGCTCTGGTAATACAGCACACACAGACTCCTCTGGTAATACAGCACACACAGGCTCTGGTAATACAGCACACATATGCTCTGGTAATACAGAACACACAGGCTCTGGTAATACAGCACACAGGCTCTGGTAATACAGCGCTCACAGGCTCTAGTAATACAGCACACACAGGCTCCTCTCGTAATACAGCACACACGGGCTCTGGTAATACAACACACACAGGCTCTGGTAATACAACACACAGAGGGTGGTAGTATAGCACACTCAGGGTCTCGTAATACAACACACACAGTCTCTGGTAATACAGCACACACAGGCTCTGGTAATAAAGCGCACACAGGCTCCTCTGGTATGACAGCACACACAGGCTCTGGTAACAGAACACACAGGCTCCTCTGGTATTACAGCGCACAGGGTCTGGTAATACAGCACACACAGTCTCTGGTAATACAGCACACACAGGCCCTGGTAATACAGCACACACAGGCTCTCATAATACAGAGCACACAGGCTCTGGTAATAGAGCACACACAGGCTCTGGTAATACAGCACACAGAGACTCCTCTGGTAATAC
>NW_008355167.1:94075-98613 GCF_000622305.1 Nannospalax galili | reverse complement strand
TGTTAGCTGCCATGTTGGTGCTGGGATTTGAACCTGGGTCTTCTGCAAGAATAACTAGTGTTCTTAGCCGCTGAGCCATCTCTCCAGCCCCCCTAAAGTGTGAGCTTTTTAATGAAGTAAACACAGAAAAGGAGTTGCACCAAGGAGTATCAGGATGCTCATGAGCACGAAGAGACAGTTTGGGCACAGCTGCATTTGGTGTGTTGTCCAATTAGGACAGTGTTACACAAGCTCGTTAAGATTCTAGAGCTTCTGGAAGAAGCAAGCATTGGTTCTGTTGCTGAAGTCATTGAAGGATTGAAGAGAACTAGCCTAACAAATTACTTTCCTTACGTACACTGCACACATCATCCTCTGATCAGGTACATTTTGGAGCCCAAAGTCTTCAGAAAATTTCTTTCAAGTTTTGTAAAAATGGGGGCCCCAGACTCTCCAGCTATATTGTGCTTGTCTGGTCAGAGTCAAGCTACATTTCAGGGTACATTTCAGCTCTCAAGATCTGGCTCTTCTCCATAACCTCAAGACCAGCTTTCCCAGTGGCCCTCAAATATTTGCAACCATCTCACATAAGGCTCTGCTGATCACCACACACTTGGCATAGCAGAATCCCGAAGGAGAGCTAAAAAAATAAAAGGAAATTAAAATAAAGTCTGTGACTTCCATATGGACAATGCCAAGGCTCAGGAGGCTCTTGCATCACGATTTTATAAGTTAATAATCAGCTTTAAAGTCCACAGAGTCAGTGAGGTTGCATTCTCCAGTGTGGAACTCGAAAAATTATAATTCATAAAGTCTGTTAGCTATACAGGCCTCTGATAAATAGAAGAAAGGGTGAAATAAAGGAAGATCAAGGACTTTAAGAGCAGGAAGGGATACAGTACAAAAGGTGGGCAGATATGTCCCATTTCCTCCAAAGACACCATCAGAAGAATCAAGCTTCTGGAATAGGAGTGGCCAGGTGAGCCTAGCCCAGCATTCCATGAGCCTGCAGTTTACTGTACTCATGGCTTCCTTGGATGCCACCCAATGCATGGCTCTTTACAGTGACTCATGCTGACAGAAGGATAAGAGGCATCCAATGCTAAGGAAATAATGATCCTCACACAAACACTTTTCAGGACTCTGTAGAAAGCATCCTCTGGATCCTAGGGGAAGCTGGAATGCAGGGAGCACTCCTCTTTGGATACATCTAACCCTGGGTGAGAAGGGTTCCGGCTCTAGGTTCTCATGTACCTCTATGACCTACAAGCTCTGCTCTTCCTGAGAACTCCACATTTATGCCATAATAACCAGCTCTCAGGGAAGGTTTAATACCAGCTATAAATTAATCTGTCTTAATTGGCTTTATTTCCATTCAAATGTGAAGAACAGGACAAGGGATGGATCCCAGGAGGATTTCAGAAAGCATTTCATTTTACTCTATCACAACATCTAGAAGAGTTAGAGTAAAATAAAATGCAGACACCCCACTCTCCCTTGAACCCGCCTGTGTCTCAGAATAATAAGCTTTCCATTTCAGTAGGGAATGAAGCTATTTGTCAGTTCCAATGTCAAGAATGAATGCAATTCAAATTCACCAGCCATTTATTTCAACAATTCTCTATTCTTCAGCTGAAATAACTTAACATAAGAAATAGCTGTTCACTCAATGTAAAACTTGCAAACCTAATTCCAAGAGGCATATTTCCTTAAAAAATATGATTCGGGGCAGGGGGCTGTTTGATAAGAAACCCCATCCATCTTGGTACAATGGCAATGCCCAAGCCCACTAGACTACTTTTCTTCACAATCCTAGGCTCAGGGGAAACATCCCAACAGACTCATCTCTTCATTTTGCTCTTCATTACCATCATTATAATTGCTACCATTTCCTCATAAACATTCACAATTCATCATCTTTCCATCTTTAAACCTGATGGTTTGATGGCACCCAAATGGCCTGAATGTAAAACCTTCAATGACTGAGACACCGAGAAAAATTAGAAATAATGATAAAAAATTTCATTTCACCACTGACAAGTCCCTATTGTAGACAGTTGAAGAAGACAAAACTGAGCAGTGGTTTGCAGCAGGAAAACAGTTCTGTGTGGATGATGGAAAGGAATGAGGATTCCTGGGGAACCGCTAGTGGCAGCTGGGGTCTTTCATGTTCAGTGTCTGTCTTTTAGCTGAACACCAAACCTCAAGATTTGGAAGCATTTTTACTTCATAAAATTCTCTCCATCCTCTTTGTCTCTCACTCACTATCTTACTAAGGAAAAATAAAATACCAAGAGTGACAAAAGTCTTTAAAATGTCTATGAAAAACCACATGTTCAGTTTCTTATTGAAAATATCAAGTATTTATGAATGGTATAGTGCTACTTACCAGAGATCTCTGCCATGTTGATAAATACATAATACTTCTGTAGAGTAACTGGCTTGGCTCTCGTATCAATCTTTCCAGGTAAATACATCAGTAGTCCCATATGGAAAACCACAGAAAGCCCAGATGTCTTTTTGAAGACACTTGGTTTTGCAAATCATGGCACTAAAATTACTTCTCAGGTGCCTGTACCAAAGTCTGCACTCTTAACTAGCACACTAAGTGTCCTCTCTCAAAACTTCATATTGCTAAAATTTCTAGAGAACATTTGCCAGTAAGTGTTCTGAGTGATGACTTCATCATATTTCTGCCTAAAAGTAGAACATGATGAATTAACAATACCTCTTCCGGCTCTGGCATACCCACACACATTTAACTATTTTCCAAATACTACAAAGGAAGAAAAGATGAAACCTCATTTTGCAGGTATGCTTGTGTACTTAGATTCCTTTTGGTCGAAATTAGTGAGTAGCAAGAGGGACCAAAAAGTTTAAAGGTCAATGCAGGAGCCAGAAAGGGAGGCATGTTGCACACCGAAAACAATGAGATACAGTCTCTGCAAGGCAAGACTCATGCAGGAGAATCTAAAGGAATATGGAGAGGTAGAAAGTAAGATATATCAGACCTTGAACTTTAGAATAAAAAGTTGAAAAGCAGGGTTAGTCTGGCCAGTGGAGCCATCAGAAGGAATGAACAGGATACAGACGAAAGCTACAATCTGTCCTCAATCCCTGACATTCTGAAACTGTCCTTCCAAGGGTCTTTCACTTTATTCACAGAGATATTGTCATTTTTTTCTTCCCAAAGTAACCCAGAACACATGTCTGAGGTCTGCAGACTCCTTGCTCACAAACCACACATCTCTTTAAGGAACTCCCCATAGCTGTTTGCCTGAGCTCATCCAGGGCACAAAACAGAATGGATTTCCACAGGCTTACTTGTCTGTCACCTAAGATTCCTGTCCTCCTACACAAAGAATTTACATCTGCAGGTCTCCTCTTACCTCCCAAACAGTGGGCCCTTTCTTTAAGCCTGTTTGGTCTCCCAATCTGTCACTCTTTCGATTTCTCTTCCAGGTCTCACCCATAATTTTTGTGCCAAAGAAGTCTTCTATATACTGGATGATCAGTTCAGAGACAGTGAGGAGGAATATGGAGTGATGCTTATCTCTTCTGTGAGTTAGTTTTATATCTCTACATCTGGATATATGTTAGTCATTTTTCAGTGGTTAGGAGTTACTGTCGAAGTAGAGAAGACTTTGGGGGAGAAGACATGGCCCAGAGGTAAAAAATACACATTGGAGCCCACCCACAGGCCTCTCTCTGGGGTAAGTCCATTATGCCCTCCGCACCTTGACTACCCCAGCCCCATTCACCCTCCCATCTCCCCCGCCATCCTCTCCTCCGAGTTTGGGCCCTGCCACATTCCTTGTCTTGGGGCCCCAGACACCTGGGGAACCAATACTGCTTCCTGATCCTTTTCATCCAGAAAAATTTAGTGCCTTCTCTGGGCCCCAGGAGCACTGCTTCTGGGCCTGGCCCTGCCCTCACCTCCCTCTGCTTCCCTGGGCCTGCACCACTTACCAACCTCTTTCTGGGACATGGGAGCTGACCTTTCCTCTTCCTGATCCTGTGCATCCAAACCAACCCAGCTCCTCAGTGCAGTCCCCAGGAGTCCTTGGGGCCTCTTCCTGCCCCATCTGCCTTTGCATCTCTGGGTGGCACGGCCACCAGCTGCCCTAAACCAGCATCTTTTCTGGGCCAGGCTCCCAGGCCAGTCCAACCTCCAAATTCCCAAGGCCAAAATTGTTCCTGGAGGGATCCAGACCTCAGGAGAAAGCCTGAAATCATCTGACCCTCATCGGAATTGGGCCTCTGTGGGAACTCCTGAAGACAAAATCAATCGGGCCACTCCAATATAAAATCAAAAGAGAGAACCAGAAGCTTAGACGAACCAGCTCTTCATACCCAAAAAGTAAACCACAAAGACACATAAAGCTCAAAAATAAAAGAAGCAGAACTAAACTTGAAGAGTCAGAAACTACAAAAGAAATTCACATGCAAAATCACAGAGAAAAAAATAATAACATGAAAAACCAAAATAACATATCCGCACCAATACAAATAGTCCTCTAGAGGAGTACAATGAGAAACCCCTAGGGATAATGCAGGAC
>NW_008355167.1:93358-93907 GCF_000622305.1 Nannospalax galili | reverse complement strand
CAAGGAAGTGAAGAACTCAATAAGCCAACTTGAAACAACAGGGGAAAGCCTCACTGCTAGAATGAATGAAATGGAAAACAATATCAAAACTGAAGATAAAGTGGATGAACTAGACCATTCAAGCAAAGATTATGAAAAATTTAGGAAATTACAAGAATGAAATATGCAAGAATTGTGTGACACCATAAAAAGACCAAACTTACATATCACAGACATACAGGAAGGAGAAGAATCCCAAGATAATGGCATGGACCAGATCTTTAACAGAATCATAGAAGAAAATTTCCCAAAATTAAAGAAAGATATGCCCATACAAATACAAGAAGCATATAGAACACCAGACAGGAACAGAAAACTCTCCACGGCACATCGTAGTTAAACACTACACATACAAAACAAAGAGACAATTCTGAAAACTTCAAAAGAGAAACAGTAAGTCACATATAAAGGAAACCCCATTAGGATTACAGCTGACTTTTCAATGCAAACTATGAAAGCCAGAAGAGCCTGGACCAAAGTATTCCCAGTGTTAAATGACCACAGATGCCA
>NW_008355167.1:91834-93160 GCF_000622305.1 Nannospalax galili | reverse complement strand
AAAGTACAGCTATATCAAGAATGTAAACAGAAATAAAAATGACAGGATTCAATACTCATCTTTCATTACTAACTTTAAATATTAACAGACTGAACTCCCCAGTCAAAAGACACAGACTATGTGAATGGATTGAGAAACAAAACCCATCTTTTTGTTGTCTGCAAGAAACTCATCTCACTTTCAAGGACAGACACTATCTCAAAGTGGAAGGATGCAAAAAAATATACCAAACAAATAGCACTAAGAAAAAAGCAGGCATAGCAATTCTAATATCTGACAAAATAGACTTTGAACTAAAACTAATCAGAAGAGACAAAGAGGACCACTTCATTTTGATCAAAGGAACAATGAATCAAGAAGATACTACAATCATGAAAATATATTCACCAAACTCTGATGCACCCAACTTCATCAAAACAATACTACAGGACTTTAAGACTCAGATTAATCCAGCTCATTAACAGTAGGGGACTTCAGTACCACACTGTGTCCATTAGATAGGTCAACAGGGCAGAGAGTTAACAGAGAGGTATCTGAATTAAACAATACCGTATATCAAATGGACTTAACAGACATCTACAGAGTATTCCACCCAAGTACCAAAGGACACACTTTCTACTGAGCACCCCATAGAACCTTCTTCAAAATAGACCATATACTGGGGCACAAAACAAACCTCAACAAACACAAAAAGATTGAAATAATTCCATTCATTCTATCAGACTACAATGCAATAAAGCTTACAGTCAACACCTGAAGAAGCCCTAATCCACATGAACACATGGAGATTAAACAACACACTCCTGAATGATGAATGGGTCAAAAGAGAAATTAAGAAAGAAACAAAAGTATTCCTGGAACAAAATGAAAAGGACAACACAACACAACAAAACCTCTGGGACATGCTGAAAGCAGTCCTCAGAGGGAAGTTTATAGCTCGAAGTGCCTACATTAAAAAATCTGGCATGCAGCACACGCCTTTAATCCCAGCACTTGGGAGGCAAAGGCAGGAGGATCTCTGTGAGTTCAAGGCCAGCCACACTTGAAAAGCAACAACAAATGAAACCCAAACCCTGCAGACAAGAAGAAATAACAAAAATCAGGGCAGAAATCAATGAAATCAAAACAAAGAAAACAATACAAAGAATCAACAAATCCAAGAGCTGTTTCTTTGAAAAGATAAACAAGATTGACAGACTGCTAGTCCAGTTAACCAAAAAAAGGAAGAACACCTCCAAATCAACAAAATAAGAGATAAAAGAGGAAACATCACAACAGACACCAGAAAGATACAGAACATTATAAGGGAATACTTTAAAAACCTAT
>NW_008355167.1:90858-91699 GCF_000622305.1 Nannospalax galili | reverse complement strand
AAAGTAAAACTTCTCAACTAATAGAAGCCTAGGACCAGATAGATTTACAGCAGAATTCTATCAGACATTTAAAGAAGATCTATGTCCAATACTACTTAATTTATTCAGAAATATAGAAATGGAGGGAGAACTTCCAAATTTGTTCTATGAAGCCAGCATCACTCTAATACTAAAGCCAGGCAAAGATACAACCAAAAAAGAAAACTATAGACCCATATCCTTACTGAACATAGATGCAAAAATTCTCAACAAGATACTTGCACACTGCATACAGACACATATCAAAAAGATCATCCACCATGATCAAGTTGGCTTTATCCCAGATGCAGGGAAGGTTCAATTATGTAAGTCAATAAACATCATAAATCGTACAAATGCTTTCAAAGACAAACACGTTCATCTCAATAGATGCAAAGAAGGCCTTTGACAAAATTCAACATGCATTTATGTTCAAAGTCGTAGAGGGAATTGGACTGGAGGGAACATACCTCAACATAATTAAAGCCGTATACAACAAACCCACAGCCCACATCATTCTAAATGGAGAAAAACTGGAAGAATTCCCATTAAAACCAGGAACCAGACAAGGCTGTCCACTATTCCCACTCTTTTTCAATTAGTATTTGAAATCCTAGTTAGAGCAATAAGATAAGAGAAAGAAATTAAAATGGAACTAATTGGATAAGAAGTCAAATTTGCAGAAGATATATTATACATGAGATCCCAAAAATTTACCAGGAAACTTCTAGAAGTGATCAATACCCTCAGCAAAGTGATAGAATACAAATCAATTTACAAAAATCACTAAAACATTTTTTAATCTACCAATAACAAGCAATTG
>NW_008355167.1:89244-89672 GCF_000622305.1 Nannospalax galili | reverse complement strand
TAATTAGGGAAATGCAAATTAAAACCACTTTAAGATTTCACCTTACCCCAGTCAGGCTGGCTAAGATCAAGAAAACAAATGATGCCAAATGTTGGAGAGGATGTGGGGAAAGGGGAACACTCATCCATGGCTGGTGGGGCTGCAAACTTGTTCAACCCCTATGGAAAGCAGTGTGGAGAACTACAAATGACCCTACCATTTGAACCAGTTATACCACTCCTTGGCATATACCCAAAGAGCTCATCCTATCACAGAGATACTTGTACATCCATGTTTGTTGCTGCTTTTTTCACAACAGCTAAGGGATGGAAGCAACCTAAGTGTCCCTCAATTGATGAATGGATAATGAAAATATGGTTCATTTATATGATGGAGTTTTACTCCGCAGTAAAGAAAGATGAAATCATGAAATATGCAGGAAAATGGCT
>NW_008355167.1:86416-87523 GCF_000622305.1 Nannospalax galili | reverse complement strand
AGAAGCATCTTAGCACTGGAAATTATTATTGAATATGTCAATGCTATTGTAATGAAATGCCTCTTCTAATTATATGGTTATTAAATAATAATTTAAAATTTAACAAAATAATAAAAATTTAAAAAATACACATTGGAGAAAAAAAACAGCGTCTTCAACAAATGGTGCTGAAAAACTGGATAGCTGCATGTAGAAGACTAGAACTAGGTCCTTATCCCTCACCCTGCACAAAGCTCAATTCAAATGGACTGAGGACTTCAATATAAGACCTGATACCCTGAATCTGTTAAAAGAAGAGGGAGGGAATATGCTTCAACTTAAACACACATGTCAGGACTTCCTGAATAGGACCCCATTGTCCTATTCAGGATTTTGCCTATTGATGGTTTGCCGAGTGTTCTAGTTTGTTCTTCATTGCTGTGACAAAATACTCTGACCAATACCAACTTGGGGAGGAAAGGGTTTATTTGTCTTACATCTCCCAGGTCACAGTTCATCAGGGAGCCCAAAGTAGGAACTCAGGGCAGGATCCTGGAGGCAGGAGCTGGAGCATAGGCCATGGAGGAATGCTGCTTACTGGCTTGCTCCCCTGGTCCCTGCTCAGCGTGCTTTTTTATACCACACAGGCCCACCTGCCCAGGGGTGGCACCACTCACAGTAGGCTGGGTCCTCCCACGTCACTCATCAAGAAGATGCCCCTCAGACATGACCATAGGCCAGTCCAATAGAGGCAATTCCCCAATTAAGGCTCCCTCAACCCAGGTGTGTCAAGTTGACACTAAGGCTATCCAGCACACTGAGGTAAGAGGGATAGGAAGGAAATAGGCACCAACCAGAGCAACCTTGAAAACATAGCAATAGTTTTGCACCTACACTTAAAACTGGGGGAAATGGGCATGACTACATGCCAAAGTCAAAGATAAGAGAGCCTCAATCAGCTAGGACAACATTAACTAAAATCTTCAATTAACTTGATGTTTTGTTTTGCTCTACTTTTGATATAAAGACACAAATAATCAGATTTCAGATTTATAGTGGATAGTGAAAAAAATTACATCAAGAAAATGAGAAAGCAAGATTTAGTCTGGGGAGAAAAACTATTGCTAT
>NW_008355167.1:81307-86331 GCF_000622305.1 Nannospalax galili | reverse complement strand
TATGACAAACCTGATAAAAAATTTAAAACATATCCAAAATAGACCAAGAATTCTTCAGACCCCAATAAGAAAATTAACAACCTAATTTTAAAAATGAAAAAATACCCTGAAAAAGTTCCTCACTAAGGAAGATATGTTCATAGAAAATAGGCATAAGGAAAAACCTTCCACGTTGTATGACATAGGGTACATACAAAGTCAAACAACAGGGGGACACCACTGTGAAGCCCTTGCAGTCCAAAACACTAGGGACAAGTGCCAGTGAAACTGTGTAGCCATGGAAACCCTCATTTGGTACTAGGAAAAATGCAAAATGGTACAGCTACTTTTGAAGAGGTTAGTGGTTTCTTACCAAAGGAAATATAATCTTACCATATCATTCAGTAAGTAGGCTTCTTTATATTTACCCAAAAGCATTTTAAACTATGTCTACAAAAAGACTACACATAGATATACGTCAATGTTTTATTCATATTAACAAACCTTGGGAGCAACCAAGATGTCCTTCCATGAATCGGTAAGTAACTAGGAGTCCATAGGATAGTGGAATATTATTAAGCACTAAAAAGAAATGAAAGTTAATAATCCCAGCACTCACATAGATTATGAATTTGAGACTAGTTTGGGTGATATAGAAAGACTCTTCCTGAAAAAGGAAAAAAAAGAAAAGATGTGAAAGAATCTAAATGACGTATTACTCAGCAAGGGGAAAATGATCTGAAAGTACTACAAACTCTATGATTCTAAATCTATGACAATCTGGAAAAGGCAAAACTATGGAGACAATACCAAAACTCAGTGGCTGTTAGGTGACAGGTAGGGTAAACGGATGGAGTTCAGGATTCGGGGGCCTTGAAACTACGCTGTACGATACAGCACTGGTGGGAAAATGTCAATTTATGTTTGTCAAAACCTACACTGTACAGCATCACAACTGAACCCTGGCATAAACTGTGGAGTACAGGGTTATAACGATATGACAGTGTAGGTTCACAGAGTGTAAACCATTCTGGTGAGAGACAACAATAATCAGAAAAGCTGAGATATACAGTGGAACTCTTTACTGCCTGCTTAATTTTGCTGAGAAACTAAAATTTCTCCAAAAGAAGTCTATTTGAAAGGTGAAGTTTCTCATGATGCACTTTGAGCTTAAAATAAATGTAGGCCCATCTCTTGCTCTATACATATCTACAGAACTTAACTAGTAAGGACATTTCTACAGACCAATGCTCCAAAGCCTGAGAAATTAAATTCTGACCAGGTAGCAAAAGGTCATAACACATAATAGAAAAGCCTTCAAAATTCATTTTTCAATGGCTTTACTAAAGATTGGTGAACGCCCTTAGCTATGCTCCGAGGTCTAAGAATAATAGAAGAGCGTGCTAGCATTGGGAGCATCATGGTACAGCAGGTGAGACCCACAAAAAATGATTGTACTGAGCAGAAGTGACTTAATGGAGTAAATGTAAGTGGGAACCCAGAGAAGATGAGAACAGATGTGGAAGAGACTTCTGGCTAATACACAGTGAACCAGAGCCACCATTCCTATTCACTTTAAGTGACAACTCTACAGGACATGGTACCAAATACCCGACAAACACTAGTGAACATGACACAGATTCTAGGGTCAAGATAATTACAATTTAAAAGCCTCTATTTTAATTACTGAAGAACATGATATTTAAGCTGAAACAGGACACTTTTCTCAAGAAGTCTAGTTAATAAGAGAAAATGTACACTCAAATTACAGACTATTTGGCATTCAGAGGGACATTACACACTCTCTGTCACAGTGGTTATCAAACATAGCAGACCATTAGTAACCTTTTAGTAAGTAACAGTATCTAAATTTCAATCCAGACCAATTAAATCAGAATATCTGAAGACTGAAAGTTGGCAATGGTGTTTTAAAAAATCTTTCTGGATGATTCTGGTGCATAATGAGGATTGAAAACATCTATTCATCCAAATCTTCAAACCAATTATGAATCTGTAAAAGGAGAAGCATGATTATAGCATGAGTTCATTAATACAATAAAATCTGTGATCCACTCTATAGCTTACAACCCATAGCATTACCAATACCTTTCAACTACCTAATACAGACTCTTCTTCTCCCATCCCAGGTTTTGTTCCCCTGAATAGTAACTACTATCCTTTTATGACAGTCTCTTTTATTACCTTATGATTTCTTATGAACAAATAATACAAAGAACACTCCATAGGTTACCTTTGTTTTTGAGTCCATCAAGAAGGCTTCTACCAAGCTAGAGATGTAACTCAGTTTGATCCTCAGCAATACACACACACACTTATTGGTCTTAGGACTTTGCTATTCAAAATGTGATTGTGATCAATCAGCACTAACATCCATCCCAAGTCCTGTTAGAAATGTAGAATCTGGGACACCAGCTCAGATCCACAAATGAGAATCTTCATTGTGACAAATACTACATATTAAATTTTTAGAAGCATCATTTGAAAGACTTGTCATGGGTTTATCTAAGTTGTGGCATGTAGATACAGCTCTGAAAATGAATATTAGATGTTTCTATTTTTATATATGGATAATGAAAAACATTGTTACAGAGAAACTTACATGTCTCCTAGTAGACAAGTGAAAAGCTTTTAAGGGCTGAGGATGAGGCTTGGTTTGTAGAATGCCAGCGCAGATGCACAAAGCCACATATACTAGGCATTGTGACAACACCTGTAATCCAAGCACTTGGAAGAATCTGGATTTCAAGGTTATTCTTGACTACATACGAAGTTTGAAGTCAGTCACCTGTACTACATAAGAACTTGTCTCAAAAAAATAAAAAAGATACATACTTAGAAGTGGGACTATGAGGACTAAACTATGTAAATGTTGAACTTTACAATGCCAAATTATTTTCCAGCATCCATCGTTTCATATACCCGCCAGGATACGTAAGAGTTTTGGGGGACTTTTTTGTTTCCTTTCAAATTTTTAAAAATTATTTATTTAATAACCACATGCTTAGAAGAGTATTTTATTACAGCGTTAATATATTCAATAACAATTTCAAGAGCAAAGATGCATCTCTTTCAAAATTGGCTGTAAATTTTTAGGTTCACAGTTGAATAAATACAGTTATACAATATTGAACTCAGTATAAACCCTATAAGACATAAAATTGAATGAAGTTTTAACCTTTAAAAAAGATCTTCATTTCTTTTTAAAATATACTGTTTCATACAAAAAAATTCATTTTTAATACAATTGACACTTAGATGTTTGCACATGTGTCTCTAATCTCTATGTATCTGATTATTACTGCTCAAAGTCAGTTACTTTCTGAGCTCCTTGGCACCTAAGCATGGATATAAGATCATCAGGTAGATTTCAGTGGTAATGTATTTCACCTCTACTAACTGACATGAAACAAATTTTTATGCTTCTCCCTCAAATATAACTCTTTTTTTTAATTTGTTCGTTTTTTGTATGCATTTCATACAGAACATCCCAAACAATCTTATTCATCTATGCACCCACTTCCCAAATGGCACCCTCCCTTGGCCACCCCCCTCCACTGAAGCCCATCTACTCTGTCATCCCTGTTACTGTCCACTGTGTTGTCAGCACCCCTAGCCATTCCCCAGTGCTTGTCTAGCCACTGAACCTACTCAGCCTATTTGGAGTTCCTTGTTTTAGGAAGATCAGCTCTTCCTCATCCAACAGCAATCAGTTGCCAATATTCCTTTAGATAAGATTGAGGTCTGATGTTCATTTTCCCAGTTCTATGCTGGTTTGCTGTCTGGGAGTCTCATGGGCCACCCTGGCCAAAAACTAAAAGGAAGATATCGCCTGTCTGGCATTGTTTCTTGTTATGTAGCTTTTAGCTATACACATGGACTCTTAAAGAATTATATTGATCCCTTTAATCTTTGGTTAGACTTTCCTTTGGGGTGTTTAAGCCCATACAGTTGGCCCAGATAAACCAATTTATTTTTACTCTTAAGTTCATTTGAGGATCTGTTCCTCAGGGGTCACATGGGCTTGGGAGGAGCCCTTGGATCCTTTTTTTTTTTTTTTTTACCAATTCCATCTATGTGAAGATAAGTCAAAGGTCCTGCTCGACCCTGACTGGCTTCACTTGGAAGCATGTAAGAAATGTTTCCTCTGTGTTGACCCTCCGCTTTGTAGACTGGACACTGATTCAAGTTCACTTGGTGGGGTCTCCATGGCCTCCTTGATTAAGAGGACAGGTGACACACCACAGTTACAGGACATTTTGAGAGATGCTCATAGTTCCCCTGAGCTTAGTTGACCTAGGAGGGCAAGGAGCAAAAATTGTTCTTTATGTCCCTCTGACCAACTTAGTATAGGCCTCAAAGTATGGCTGTTAGGCATCCAAGAAGGTTACTTCCACAAGTCTGGTGCCTTTAATTATCATGTGCTATGTAGATAAAGCTTGGACAAAGACCAAACATTCTCATATAAACCTTGCCCAGACATGTATTATATTCTTTGAGCTAGTTGTATGCATAATTAGTCAATAGGTTGTTAGATTAATATGGTTCCCTCTGTTTTTATTTAAACTAACTAGGCATTATTCATCTCTTGCATTGTCCAACCCTTCCACCATGGCTTCCCCCTTTAAAGTGCCCCCATTTTTCCCATTTCTCCATTAATACCCTTCTCCAATGGTCCTGCCTCTCTTGAGCTCCTTCTTTCCCTTTATCCCCAAGATTCCTTGTATAACCCCCCTCCCCCTTAAAATAACCCCATTTTTATCCATACCTCCATTATTAATGCCTGTTTCCTAGTGTTCTTCTCTTTCAGATTCTTTCCTTTCCTTTACCTGCCTGGTTACTTTTCATTATCCTGGGTTCCTGTAGTTATGTCTGGCTACATACTCACTTATAAGGATTTGGTGCTAGGATCCACATATGACACATATGAGGGAGGTCTTATGTTGTTGTTGTTGTTGCTGAGTCTGTGTTACTTCACTTAGTATAACAGTTTATAGTTCCATCCATTTACCTTCAAATTTCATTAT
>NW_008355167.1:75221-80258 GCF_000622305.1 Nannospalax galili | reverse complement strand
TTTGTTTTCTTTGTTTGTCCCAAGAATATATGTATTTGTGGTCCTGAGCACAGAGAGAGACTCTAGGAATTGTAAGATTCCTGAAGAAAAGGGCTGAGAATTTGGAGATAGAGTTTCCCTGTAATCCCAGCTGGCCTGGAACTCACAGAGATTCCCCTGCCTCTGCCTCCCAAGCGCTGAGATTAAAGGTGCACGCCACCACCCCTAGCCTGTAAATTAAATTTCACTGGAGGCTAAAAATATAACTTAGGATTCGCAAGGCCCTGTGTTTAGTTCCCAGCACTGAAAGAAAAAACTTGATTAGAATAAAGCAGCACATGTGTGTTTGCATGTTCGAGAGTGCTGTCATGCTGCAGCAGCTGAGCTGAGTAGTTGAGACAATGCATTGAGCTATAAGCCTGTAGTGCTTACCATTTGGCCCTTTAAAAATCACCTTTCGGGGACGGGTGTGGTGGTGCACACCTTTAATCCCAGCACTCGGGAGGCAGAGGCAGGCGTATCTTTGTGAGCTTGAGTCCAGCCTGGTCTACATAGTGAGTTCTAGGACAGCTAGGGCTACAAGGAGACCCTGTCTCAAAAAGACCAAAAAAAAAAAACCTACAAATGAACCTACCATTTGACCCAGTTATACCACTCTATCCTAGTTTGTTTCCCCATTGCTGTGACAAAACACGCTGACCAATACCAACTTGGGGAGGAAAGGGTTTACTTAGCTTACATCTCCTGGGTCACAGTTCACCAGGGAGCCCAAGTTAGGAATCAGGGCAGGAACCTGGAGGCAGGAGCTGGAGCACACCACATGGAGGAATGCTGCTTACTGGCTTGCTCCCCTGGCCCCTGCTCAGCCTGCTTTTTTATACCACACAGGCCCACCTGCCCAGGGGTGGCACCACCCACAGTGGGTTGGGCCCTCCCACATCACTCAATAATTAAGAAGCTGCCCCATGGACATGGCCACAGGCCAGTCCAATGAAGGCAATTCCCCAATTGAGGCTCCTCAACCCAGGTGTGTCAAGTTGACACTAAAGCTATCCAGCACACACTTCTTGGCATATACCCAAATAACTCATCCTATTGCAGAGACACTTAAACATCCATGTTTTTTGCTGCTTTTTTCAGAATAGCTTGATTTTTGTCTATTTAATGGACAATAACTGAGGTCTTGATTTGTATTTCCCAGATTTATTAATGAGTTTGACAATTATTTAACTGATTATACACATTTATATATTCTGTTCCATGGAATGCCTGTTTGTTTGTTTGTTTATTTATTTATTTATTTAACTTGTTTTTAAATTGTTATTTGGATTTTTTTCTTACTGGTGTATGGTCTTTTATATTTATAGATATGAATGTATGTTTTCAGTTACATACATTTTAAGTAACCTCTGCTAATATATAGCATGTTTTTTCCATTTTAGTTATGGTGACTAATGATCAAGAGAAATTCTGACCTCTACTGTCATAAATTATCAATCTTATTTTGGTTAGTGATTTTTATCTTTTTCAAGAGATATTTCTTTGCCCCAAGGTCTAAAATATATTCTCCCACATTTTCTTCCAGAAATGTTAAAGTTCTGCCTTCTTGTTGAAGTCCTTAATCCATCTGGAATTGATTTTTGTGCTCTTTGTGCAGGAGGGATCTAATGTCATTTCTTTTGTGTGGAGAATCAATTGTCCCAGAGCTGTTATTGAATAGTCCCTCCTTTCTTCCAGTTGATCTCAAAGCCTCTTGGGTCATGTATATTCATCAATTTGTTTCTGGCGCTCTGTCTTGTTTCATTGGACAAATTGTCTGTCCTAGCACCAATACCACAGAGTTTTAATCACTACAAGTTTGTAATAAATTTGATGTCTGACAGAGTAAGGCTTTCTAATTTATTTTTCTTTTTTAGCATTTTGGCTATTTTGGCCCTTTTAACTTCTATATAAATTATAAAAATCAATGTGCCATGTTACACTCAAAATACTGTCTGGATTTTTATTGGAATTGTGTTAAAAATCAATTAGGGGAGAAATGATATCTCTATAGTATTGAGCCTTTTTTTCTATGAACATTTAACATTTGTATCTTCCTATAGAATTTTATAAACCTCTTCCCAAAGTTCTTACATGTTTGCTTAGATGGATAGCCACATGCATTTTCTTTCATTATAATTTTTATTTCTGTTTTTATATACTATATATGAAAATGGAAAAAAGTTGTATGTGTTATTTCTTGGCCAGTCACTCAGAAAAACCTTCTCATTATTTCTCCTATTTTAGGAATTTATAAACAAGTCTCTTTTCTCAAAATGAGTTTTTTCTAATTTCCTATATGTGTGACAGAAGATGCTAACTGTGCCCAAAGTATACTATATTCTCTCTTCATTTTAGTGAACACTCTAGATTTTAGCTGATATATTAGTTATTTTCTCATTACCATGATAAAATACCTGAAAATACAATTTCAGGGTATTTCAGTCAATCGTGGTAGGGAAGGCATTACAGCAGGAGTGGCCATGATTCCAACAGATGGGAACATGAGTGGCTGATCACATCGCAGTGGCACACAGGAAGCAGAGAACAGGACTAGACTATGACACTCAAAGGCCTGCCCTCAGTAACCTGTCTCCACTAGCCAGTCTCAAAAATAGCACCAGCATCTCAGAACTGGGTGTTCAAACATATGAATCTGTGGGGTCGTTCCACACTCAGCACAGCTGTCATTGCTGCCTCACAGCTAGGTATGAGCAGATGATTGAAATCAATCAATTATGAGCTAAAATGGCAAATGAGATGCCCACATAAGAACTTAAAAGATGGAACAAAATTGACTGAGACTAATATTGGGGATCTTGCAGAGTCATAAAAGCTGACTGATTCTCTGTCACCAAATAATGGGCGATGGGATTATTGCTTGGTACCTAACTCAATAAGTTTCCATCAACTGCTCTCATCAGCCAGAGTGTAGGAATAATCAAACTGCAAAGATCAGATTAGAAAGGATGCCTTCCCACTCAGATTATCTTGGCAAGTAGCCTAAAAACAGTTACTATAAATTTGGGAGAGTTATAAGTTGAATAGAAATAGAAAGTTTAGAAAATGTGATCTGTATCTGGACAGTCATGTATCTCTACTAGAGGTGGAAAAGCTTAAAGCAGATGGGGCTGAGGGAATAAAGGGGAAGGTGAGGATAAAGAGGATGATCAACCTAAACGAAGGGTATGAAAACATATGGAAACCTGTGTTCCTTTATAAACTAACCAAAAGTAGAATTTTAAAGAAGGGGTTGGGATGGAGATTCCCTTCATGAATGAACAATTCTACTCTCAGAAGCCAAAGGTTTTTAAAATGAGAATTCCAGTGACTGGTGCAGGATATCACACTATGACTTGTTGGCCAGGGAGCCCCCAGAGGCTTCCAAAACAATACTGGCTATTACCACTGCTTTTGTTTGTCCTCCAGAACTAGATGGTAAGACCTTGTTGCTGAAGACATCACACACCTTGTGTGGGAGACAAGCTTGAGCTTAGGGTGATATTGTAACTGTCAGGGTCACATGGTTTCCAGGAATCCAGGCTCTGTAATCTGAAACCCAGTATGTTAATGAGGCATCCTACCCTCTCTTCTGTGATAGGGTAAATCTGTTATGCTAATAGGATGATGCTAATAAGGTATCCTACTTGCTGTACTGTGACAGGATGCTAAACCTGTTATGCTAATGAGGTATCCTACTTTCTGTGCTGTGATTGGACCACTACCCCTATATAAGCTTGTGCCTTCCTGCAATAAACCAGACCTGTGTCACTGAACCTGGTCTCCTGTGTCTGAATGCGGCTTCGCTGACACAGTCTCCTCACCAGCCATGGGGTCCGGGGACCAGGCAGAAGCAGTGATGACAGGAGGCAGCACAGGGCAAGCAAAAGAGCGGCCTCAGCCCAGGGCGAGCAGAGGAGCAGCCTTGACGCCTGTGAGAACAAAGGAGCAGCACCCACGAGAATGGAGGAGCGGCCGCTGCTGGCGGTGACCACAACCTTGGATGCATGTCACAGAGAAATCAAGCTGGAACTGAGCTGGAATCATCTTCCCTGATGGCTAGCATTCATAGTGCCAGAAGGTGCTATATGTAGTGCAAGAGAAGTCCTCAACAGGCTTACCCAGCTATAGCCCCTGTGCACTAAAATCAACCTTCCAGGAAAGACATGACCACTGGTACCATAGTGGCACAACTGTTTTGGGGGGGGGGGGTAACTGATCCCTTTTTTTGCTTAGATGTGAGGCAAACTCCATGGGAGGGAGTACATGTTTAGAACTGTAAACCTATTCAAAAGCCTATGGCTGGTGGGGTCACAGGCCCTAGAACAGAATGTACTACTGGTATTTTGTTAGATGTGTTATCAAGCTGCTTTCTGCACATTTGTGTATACTCATGGACTCTGCTGCTCTCAGTGTAGGTCACAGAAGCTTCATTTTGTAGCAAGTGGCAACTAATGTGGTGACTTTTAAGTGGCCGAAGCAATGAGAATAAATGACTGTGTGATTAAATGGAATATTTGTATCACCTCCTCCAAGACCCTGGGAACACTGTGTAGAAAGACTGCAAGACTCAGAAGATAGGGAGGAGTGCTACAAAACGCTGTTTCCTGGATCTGATGTGATTGTTGCAATCGTGAAAGCACAGCAGATGTGGTCACATGCACAAGACCTGCACATAAAAACAAAACAAAAAGACATAAAAGTAGGAAGGGCACTAGTGGGGAAGAAGAGGGAGTCAGAAGGAGTGGGACAGGGATAAGAGAAAGCAGTGGGAGGGGCTATCCTCACAGTACATTATAGACATGTTTGAAATTATCAAAAATAAAAATATTAAAAATGAAAAATAAAGATAGTGTAAGAAAGAGCATATCAACTTTCCCTCTTTCAATAACTACTAACACAGGAAAATAGAGAATATGATGGTTTCCAGACAAGGTACATTAGACAACAAAATACAGTGATTCAAATAGGTTTTAAGAAAAGGTGAATTCTACAACTGTCCTGCAATTATATATAATT
>NW_008355167.1:53961-75185 GCF_000622305.1 Nannospalax galili | reverse complement strand
TAATACAATTATGCTTATAATTGCCCTTAGGAGAGTCCCAGTTCACAGTGGAAGGAAAAGTAGATAGTCTTCCTCTACTCTAAGACCAAAGTGGCCAGAGTTTGCAGAAGAGCCCACAGGAGAGAAGAAAGGTAGACATAGAGAGGACTGAGTGTTTGCAGAGGATCCCTCTGACATCTTCAGCCATATACTGCCTTGAATTGGCTCAGCAAACTTACCTAAGTTACTCTATTTCGTTCAGAGCCATTTTAGCAGCAACTTTGCTCCACACCAAAAGGAAAAGGGGGGCAACCTTGGGTCTTGGGAAATTGTCCTAGCCATGAACCATGGAATGTGCTAATTTCAGACATTATACATCTGGCTAACCAGCTTGTTTTAGCTTCTGTAATCCACTTGCTATTTTGGGTCACCTTGACACAGGGCATAACACCACCCTTGTTATCGTGTTATTGTATGACCACCTGGAAGTTGTTTACCTTGGCTGTCTTATTATACTTATGGCTAGAATAGTTGGCTAGTTTTAAGATCCCAAAGTTGGATGCCAAGTTATGTGATTAAATCACTTGTCTGTATAATGATTGGTTGCTAATTACTAAAATTAGAATTCTGTTATGTTGTACAACCCTGATTGGTGAATGCAGATTTTGCTTATGCTATGCTTACCGTAATCCTATAAAAACTCTGGTCAATCAATATTCAGGGCTGCTTCTACTCCCGAGATAGACAGCCCAGCTGATTGACAATTAAAATTTACCTTGGTATTTTTCTTAAAGTGGTGTTGGTGATTTTTTTTCGAACTCTGACCTATAACATGCCTCCAGCATGGAAGGGAAGACACCGCCATAGGAAAGGGGGGGGGGAAAGTACTTGAAAAGATTAGAGGAATAATATCCAGCACTGGTATAAGTAGTATGACTAAACAGTATCAGTGAGCTTCTAGCAATATCAGGTGGCCTCATCAATACATTTTTGGAGTCTTTAAACTTCAACATGGAGGTGGCATAAAATAGTTTAAATTGGTAGCAAAATTTTACCTACTGAGATGGTTCAGTAGGTAAAAGTGCTTGCTCTTCAGGCATGAAGACCTGAGTTTGAAACCCCAGAAACCACATAAAAGTCAGACACGAACCTGAGCGTCTGTAATCCCCAGACTCCTGTGGAAAAATGAGAAGCAGAGACAGGAAAAATCCCCAGGTTAAAAAGAAGGGAAGAAAGAGAGGAAGGATAGAAAAGAGAAAGAGATGATTGATTTCACTGATCTGATTAAAATGAAAATTCCATAGATTCAAGAAACCCAATAAACCCCAAGCATAAGAAAGCCACTTCATCAAAGCATATCATAACCCTAATTACTTAAAACCGTAATTCAAGAGAAATTCTTAAAGCAGCAAAGACAGGCAATATATTTTATACAGAGAAGTGAAGCTAAGGATGATTGCAGATTGGTGGTTAGAAACAATAAAAGTCATAACATGAAACACTACTTTTTTTCTTTTTCTTTTTTGGTCTTTTTGAGACAGGGTCTCCCTGTAGCTCCAGCTGCCTGGAACTCACTCTGTAGACCATGCTGGCCTCGAACTCACAGAGAATCCACCTGCCTCTGCCTCCGAGTGCTGGGATTAAAGGCGTGTGCTACCACACCCAGAGAAACACTACTTTTAAAGCACCAAAATCTAAAAACAAACAAACAAAAAACCTCTTAACCTATAATTCCATACACAAAATTGTATTTTTCCAATGGCAAAGACTATGTCAGGCATGTAAAAAGTAGATTTGATTTCCAGAAGAAATGCTCTGTAAAATATGCTAAGGAAGTCCTTTAGGCACAAAAGAAAAGATACTAGAAGAAAAGATAGACCACACAAAGAAACAAGCACTACTAGCTATGTAATGATAATGATAAACGTGAAATATATCTTTAGTGTTTAAATGTCTTTAAAGCAAAATAACACAATGTATTCTGGGGTTTCCAAAAATGCATCAAAGTTGAATGTATAATAGCAATAATATAGTATTCAGAAATAGAGAAATGAATATCCACTGTTGTAATATTCCTAATTATATTATGTTGTGTAATAGGAGATTGTATTAGGTTAAAAATAAGCACTGTGAACACTAAAGGAAATAATATATGTAAACATCAAATGGGATGACAAAATAGAAAATATGGTATTATTAAAACGTGCAACTAAAGCAAGAAAAGAAAAAAAAGGAAAATATAGTACTGGTGGAGCAAGTGAAAAGCAATTACAAGGGAGGAGATTTATATCAGTACTCATGTAAGTGAGCATAATAAATTTAAGTATTTCAACACCTTAACTAAAAGAGATTGACATACAGGGGAGGGGGAAAGAAAAGCTATAAACTACCTAAACTACCTGCAAGAAATGATCTTTAAATATGGTAAGTTAAATATATTAAGAATAACTAACTCTATGATATATAAACTATATACCATCCTAACCAAAAGGAAGCTGGAGCAGACAGGGGGGCTGATCTTCCAAAGGACTCAGGTTCAATTCCCAGCATCCACAAGCCTGCTAACAATTGTCCATAACTCCAGTTCCAGGGAACCTGACACCTGATTCTGGCCTCCACAGGCATTGCACAACATGGGTGCACTTACATATATACAGGCAAAACAATCATACACATAAAACAAAGATAAATAAATATCTTTAAAACAGAAGCTTGGACACAATTTGAATGTTCTCTCCCTAGCCAATGCCCATTCAATTAACTCCTCGTGGAGAATAATGGCAGAAAACTGAAAATGTGGGACTTCTCAATCCATTTATATAAGACGAGTATTGTTGTGATATCCAGACTAAAAAGAAGTAATCAACTAAAAACATTATATGGAAAACATATGTGCATTTCCTCCATTTCTTGCATCAATTGAGCATTTAAATAATACCATATTTTACTATTTTATACCCATGTACATTTATTTCTCATCAATTTTATTCCATAGAAGATCTTTATATTTAGTTTTGAAAAACCATTCTTAAATATATGCAATATAGGCAATCAAATCCAGTAATATTTTTAAAAAAAGAACACATTAAGATAAAAATCAGGCTTATCCTAAAAATTCAATGTTGGGTTATTATTAAAACATTAAGCAATAAATTTGCCACGTTAACAGACCATATTATATTTTGTTTTCTTTTTGGTCTTTTTGAGTCAAGGTCTCCCTGTATCCCCAGTTGGCCTCAAACTCATAGAGATACACCTGCCTCTGCCTCCCAAGTTCTGGGATTAAAGGCATGCGCCACCACACCCAACAACAGACCATATTATTATCTCAATAGATACTGTAAAACTATTTGATAATATGATTTTTTTAGTTTTATTCATTAATATGTTTAGGTTTTGTTCACTCTACTATTTAATCCAAATACTAATCTGGTGTTACTGTGAAGGTATTTTGTAAATATAAATATCACAAAGAAGAAAGTACCCTCCAAAATCACATCAAGTTTTGAAATTCCTTGAGAGCCTTAAAAGATTTGATTTGAAGACTTTAAGAAATTTCCTGGGAAGAAGGCATTTTGCCTCAATACCAGAGCATACACTGCTGCCTGAGGCCTGCCCTACCAGTTTCAAACTTGGAAACTCCCATAATTACATGGGGTAATTCCTCAAAATAAGTCTATAGATAAGATAGATAGGTAATTAACATAGAAAATATTCATTAACTTTATACATTTATTACTCACAACAATAACATAATAAATAAATTCAAATAGACAATGAATTTACATATGTAGGACAGTTCTCTTAATGGCCTTTGAATTCCATAGACATTTCCTCCATTCTTTCTTATGGTTCTTATGAATAATTCTAGAATATATTAAGCATGTAATATCACAAGATAAGGAAGAACTGGCCAGAGCAGACTGGATCCTGTTTGTATTCCTTTTAGAGCAGAACGCCCTGTAATACCTTGATTTCCTCTGAGGTCTTCATCGCCAGATGGACTATTTTCCAAAATCCTTCTGCTATGGTGAAAGGTTGGGTATGACTAGACAAAACTCCTTTCACCCCAGGAGGCTTCTCTAAATCTTGAAGTGTAGCTTTCCTGAATCCTAGGCTTGCACTGCCCCTTGCTGCCTAACTGTGGATAGTCAGATGGCTTTAGTCCAAGTTTATTTTATATTTTTATTCGTGAAAGTAGTAGATATTGAAACTCAAGATATAGGGTGTTAGGGCCCGGAGAGATGGCGCTGGCTGCTTCTTCAGAGGACCCAGTTTTGAATCCCAGCATCCACATGGTGACTAACAATTGTCCGTAACTCAAGTTCCAGGGGATCTGTCTCCCTCTTCTGTCCACCTCAGGTTTTGCATGACATGGGTATACTTACATGCATTGCATATAAGGCATAACACTTATACACATAATATAAAAATAAACAAATCAAAAAAGATGCAGGGGACTAAAGTGGTACCTAGTGCAGGTAAACCTGATTCCATTCCTCCACAGTGTCATGACTGATATAAATCTTCCACTAAAAGCACATCTTAGAGAAACAGCATTATAGTGAGTTTGTTGAATTTCCCTGGAGCTTCTGGAATTGTTTCTCTAATCTGACAATATTTAATATTTAAAGGCATTGTTGTTTCCCATAGCAAAGACAGCACTAGTAACACCTGCCATACTGTGGCAATAGAAACACAAAATATGTCGGGCAAAATGGCACAGACCTATAATCTAAGAACTAAGAAGACTAAAGCAGGATGATTGAGAGCTTGAAGTTAGTCTGACTATTAGGGATCATAACAAGCCTGGGCTATGTAGCAAGTCTCTGTTTCAGCAGAAAGGAAAGGGGAGAGGAGAGAGGAGAGAGGGGAGATGGGAGGGGGAAAGGGGGAGAGGGGAGAGGATAAAAGAAATGCATAAAATGCTCCTTTTGGATGTTTCTAATCCAAATTCAGTCAGAGGCCGCATAACATTAACATCAATGACTGATCACATTTGTGATGGTCGTCTCATAAAATGATATTATCCAATGATAGCACAGCTGCCTCAGAGGATGGTAGTATAGTCTGTGGTGTTTGCATGATAAAAATCTCTTGGTGATACATTTATCAGACCATACTCCATCATTACATGGTATACAAATGGGCTTATAAAAGCAAGCTTCTGGTTGCCTATGCATTTGATTATTAAAGCATTTTACTTAGGTGGCTAGAGAGATGGCTCAGTGGTTAAGACCACTGGCTGCTTTTGCAGATGGCCTGGACTTTATTTCAGAGGAATCCAATGCCCTCCTCTGACCTCCATGGGCATTTCATGACATGGGTGGCACTTAAACACATGAAGGGAATACACTCATACACATAAAATAAAAATAAAATATTTAATTTTTTTTACGTAAACTATCTGGTAAAATGAAACTAGTTGGTAATAGAAAAAGAAAAAGATGAGCTTGATTCCTGGTCTTCAAATGTCCAACTCAAGCCCATCATAAATAAACAGAAAGTGTTTATGATATCCCTGAAAAAAAAAAACCTTCTAACCCAGAAGAACAGAGCTGAGAGTTCTGAAAGCCAAACTTAGAGTCAAACCATCTCATGGTTGATCTATAATACAAAAGGACTTTTTAACCTCAGAGTATCTTCTGTTTAATGCTGGGAAAGAACGAAATTCTAAATATTGGCATGAGGACTTACAGACAGAGATGATGAATCAGGGGCTATTGAACCCTTAACCTCTGCTGAGTGTTCTTTTCTAATAGAAGTAGTTTTCCAGCTCGCTTTTGCCAAAAGAGCTAGCATTGCCTTGCCTGCACAGTTTTCCTGGAGGGGTAGTGATGATGCTCTTCAGGACCATTCTCATTATCTCTCATGGATCCTAGACATATAGCAAAACTCTAATCTTAGTGAGCATCAAAGAGTAAGGTACAAGATGTGACCAGTAAATTACTGTGATATACTTTAATTAACTGGATGGTTTCAAATTTATGCAAGCAGATATCTATGAACAATGTAAGGGAATTAAACCTGTGGGGAAATAATCAGAAGAACAAAAAGTTGCATATAACTAAAAATGATATAGGCTCTCTAAACAAATTCAAAGCTATAGTTCAAGACCATGTAACAATTTGGTTGGTTTGTACAGAACTGTCTTGAAATGTTATAGATGAAGTTAACTGAAGGCTTAGGGAGATCAGAATGTTAGCGTGAATTTATCATTTAAAACCTCCTCCTGTGGTATATATACATAATGGAGTCACACACTGTTGGTGGAAGACAGGAAGAAAAAGTACTACATTTAGGCACCAATAAAAAAGTAAATAAGGGGAGGCTGGAGAGATGGCTCAATGGTTAAGAGCACTGACTGTTCTTGCAGAGGACCCGGGTTCGATTCCCAGCACCCATGTGGCAGCTACGAATCGTCCTTCACTCCAGTTCCAGAGGAATCTGAAGCCTTCTTCTGACCTACGCAGCATTGCATGGCAGGGGTGCACTCACATACATGCAGGCAATACATTCATACACATAAAAATAATAAATGAAATATTTTTAAAGTAAATAAGGATAAGCACAACTCTAAGAATTTTGGAATATGATCAAGAAACCAAGCAGAAGAATCCATGGCATAGATGAAACAAATTCTACAAACAAGCAGATGAATGAAGCAAGGAAATCAATTTAGGACCTGAAAAAGAAAGGAAAAACCATGAATAATGAAATCAATAAGACTGATGAGAAATGCAGTAAAGAAGCAGAGATCTTGTAAAAAATAAAAACAGAAATGTTAGCAAATAAAGACTTAATAGATCAAATGACAAACACAGTGGAAAGCTTTGATGCTAGACTAGACATAGCAGAAGAAAGAATACAAAAAATGGAAGACAGGAAGAAAAAATTACTGAATAAGCAAATTCTAAAAGCACAGAAAACCTATTCAATAAAATTACAGCATAACCTATAAAGAACTCAAAAATATTAAACACTATTAAATATTATCCAATCAAAAAATAAGTAAACGATCTAACAAAATTCTCAAGAGAAGAAATACAAAAGGCCAATAAATATATGAAAACAAATGTTCAGCATCCTTAGGCATCAACAAAATGCAAATTAAAATTATTTAGAGATTGCATCAGAGGGGCTATCATCAGGAAAATAAGCAACAGTAAGTGTGATATAAATGCAGGAAAAGAGAATCACTTACACACTGTTGGTGGAAATATAAACTGGTGCAGCCACTATGGAAATCAGTATGGAATTTCTTCAGAAAAAAATACTAGCATATGGTCCAACTATACCACTTCTAGGTATACGCTGAAGGACTATAAATCACGTTCCAGAAGATACTTGCACATGGGCTGGAGAGCTGGTGCAATGTTAAAGGCTCGGGCTCATAACCAAAAAGATGAAGATAATGCATATCTATGCTTATTGCTACATGATTCCCAGTAGCCAACATGTGGGGCTAGCCTAATTGTAAACAGATGGAGGTATAAAAAAGGTGGTGTATATACATAATGGAGTCAAATTCAGCCATAAAAATTAAACATGTAATTTTCAGGAAAATGAGTGAAATTATAGTGTAGCATATTAAGTGAGATAATACAGACTCAAAGACAAAAGTTACATGTTTCTCTCCTATATAGAACTAGATTGTTTCTATATATGCATACATATGAGATAGAAGGGGGACTATGGGGAGACATGGAAATATGAGGGTGTGGAAGGGTCTAAAGTGAGGAGGAGGAGAATAAAAGAGGGTAATGGGGAAGAAGAAAGACAAAATATCACATTTTTATCTCATATGCAAGACGGGTTTAAATACACACACACACACACACACACACACACACACACACATGATACGAAACCAGAAGGGACAGTATTTGAGAGGACAAAGGGAATCAGTTGGAATGGAAAAGAGGGATGGGAGAAAGAGAGTATGAGGGGGAACATAAGCAAAATATAATGATATGTATATATTAAATGTCATACTGAGACCTATATTTTATACACTAATATATTAGCTGCTTTATACATTTCTGGGACAAAATATAATACAAAAGCAACTTAAAGAAGGAAGGGTTTATTCTGGTTACAATTTGAAGGTATAGTTCATTCATAATAGGGAAGTCATGGTGGTAGGAATTTGAGACAACTGGTCACCATTGCATGCCCAGTTAGGAAGCACAGAGTAATGTATACTGATGCAAAACTTACTTAGTCCAGGACCCCGGTCCATGGAATGGTGCTGTCCATATTTAAGGTGGATATTCTCAACTTAATCTAGAATATTCCTCACAGAACGCCCAGAAAGTTGTTTCCATGGTGACTTCATATCTCATCACATTGACAATAAAGATTAACCATTTAAAATAGCGACTAAAATATATTTTTATAAAAAAAAAAACTATAGTGTGAAGGGCATGCTTGGAATTAGAATACTTATGTGCAATGAGAACAGTGAATCACTCAATGGTAAGAGCCAATTCATGGCACCTAATTACCAAAGATGAGTTACAAGAGACTAACATAATAGACAGCAAGGTAAAACCAACAGTCAAAGTAGTCTTACTCATGGTACTCTATGACATTGCTACCTGATCACTGTCCATTGGGCAGCCTACCAAATAAAATAAGAGAGTTCTTAGTCAAGTGAAAAGAAGTCTAGTTTAGATCACCGGAACAGAACTTCATAGTCCCTTCACCAATTCCCAGTCTTAGGCTACTTTTTCCAAAGCGCCTATTTACTAGGGGAAAGTAGGCAGTCTGACATTTCTAGGATTGCTGAACGCTGGATTTGACCTATCACTAACTGTAGAAGGTCCAAATTGTCATTTGTCCTTCAGCCAGAGTAAAGATGTAGAGATCAGGTGATTAGTGAAGGTTTAACTCAAGTACATTTTACTGTGGTTTTTTCTTTCAGGCCTGGAATGCATAATTATACATATGCTGAGTCACTGGTAGAATCCCCACAATGGTTCCCTCATTGGCAGAGTAAAGACTGTTAGGATAGGAAAGGCCAAGAGAAATCCCTACCACTGAGTGTGCCAGGAAAACAGAAAACCAAAACCAATACCACATCTTTGGAGGGATTTCAGAGATTGGTACAACTTCAAGGACTTGAAAGTTGAGAGATAGTGATGTCTACACATTTCTATTGAACTTCCCTATTGAAAAGAGTAAGAGCCAAGGAGGATGGGCATGACCTATGGAAACAGAGTCCTACAAGCTCCTGGGAGCCTGCTCATATGATTCTATGGTATAGGTGTCAGCATACACAAGTCCCATGCAAACTCAGGCAGACAGTAACCCAGCATAGAACTGGGCTAATGAATAGCAGACCCTAATCTCATTTAAAGAAATGTTGGCAACTGATTGCTACTAGATGAAGAAGAGCTGATCTTCCTAAAACAAAGGACTCTAGATAGGCTGACTAGACTCAGCTGATGGACTTGCATTGGGGAATGGCTGGGGGCACTGACAACACAGTGGGCAGTAACAGGGATGACAGAGTATATGGGCTGCAGTGGGGAAGGCAGGCTATAGGAAAGTGCCATTTGGGATGCAGTTATAAAGATGAATAAGATTGTTTGGGATGTTCTGTATGAAATACACACACACAAAAAAAAAAATTTAAAAAGTGGTCATCAAAGCCAGGCGTGGTGGCACACGCCTTTAATCCCAGCACTCGGGAGGCAGAGGCAGGCGGATCTCTGTGAGTTCAAGGCCAGCTTGGTCTGCATAGTGAGTTCCAGGACAGCTGTGGCTACAGAGAGACCCTGTCTCAAAAAGACCCCCAAAAAGTGGTCATCAATAGGAAATCTAAAAAAAAGAAAATATGAAAACAGATGGATTTTGAAAATGCAATGGGATATCATAAAAAAAGTTAAACAGGTAGGGATTCAAATTACACCTGCTATTCCAGATGTAGTTCTGTTGTTGAAACAAATTGATATATGCCCTGACACCTGGCATACAACTATTGAACTAGAAAATACCTTTCTCTATATACCTATTACTAAAGACCAACAGAAGTCAGTAGATTTCAGGTGGTAATACGATTTCATTGTTTTGTTTCAGGAGTCTATCAATTCTAATACCCTATGTCATAATTAAGTCCACAAGGATTCTGATCACTGTTTACATCCCCAAGACATATATAGATCCAGTACATCAATAATATTGATGATATTATGCTTAGTAAACCTAGAAGGCTAGAAATGATAACTACTATAGATTGCATATTAGATGGTAGGAAAAATCTTGACAAAAAATGAAGTGTCTTCCACAAGTTCAATGTTTTAGCACATTATAGTACATATTAAACTATTCCTAGCTATCATAGGCACCATGCCTAGTGGATCTCTTTGTGTTTATATATGTATATATGTATATACACATACATATGAGATAGAAGGGGGACTATGGGAAGACATAGTGTGAGGGTGTGGAAGGGTCTAAAGTGAGGAGGAGGGGAATAAAAGAGGGTAATGGGGAGGAAGAAAGACAAAATATCACATTTTTATCTCATATGCAAAACTTAGGTTTAAACACACACACACACACACACACACACACACACACACACAAGATATGAAACCAGAAGGGACACTATTTGAGAGGACAAAGGAAACCAGTTGGAAGGGAAGAGAAGGATGGAAGAAAAAGAGTATGAGGAGGAACATAAGCAAAATGCAGTGATATATATGTATTAAATGTCATAATGAGACCTATATTTTATGCACTAACATATTAGCTGCCAATTCTCTTATGAGCTTGTACATGTGATAATTGAAAAGAGGTGATTAAACAACATGACCATTTTCTTCTAGAGGCCAGGTGATTCTGTGGGATCAAATGTTTTGAAATAAAAACAGAATGAGTTCATTGGTGAGAGAGGCTTATATAGAGGTAAATATTGGCAACAAAAAAGCCTGAGGAATGAGTTAAGGTGACTTAAAACATAAGTGTGATAGATGGAGCCTTATAGTAAGAGTAAGTTAGTAAATCATAAGAGAAATGGCAGCAAATCGTTGTGCCTGCTAGATGGTGCTTCCTCAGGGGGTTACAAGAGAGTGCCATATTCCAGTACTATGTAGTAGTTCCTTCACCTGATTTATTGTCTCCATCTGAAAAAAATTTGTTAGTCATTAGGAATGGCATATATATTTATGAAAGAAAATATTAGTATAGGAAGTAATATAATTCCACACGGAAGGAAATGAAAGGAAATTTTCACTAAAAAATCAGCAAAGTTATTTTCTATTCTGTGGTCTGTAAAAGAAAGTTGAAGTTATTTAGAGATATGGAAGGATAAATAATGTCAAGATCTTGCCACATACATTGGGTGGTTTTGGTTCAGTCCTGTTTAAAAAGAGGAATTATTTGTTGATTTAGGGTAAAATATTTTTCATGTAGGTGTGTTGGATAGAAATAACCATTCTTTAATTCTTTTTTTAATTGAATTTTGGCAATTTTCATATGATATAGTTTGATGGTACTTTGATCCTCTCCCCTCTCTGCAGGGAGGAGTTAATTGGCCAATCACTGCTGCAAGGGAAAAAAAGAGTTTTAAATACGAGCAATCAGATAAATCTAAGCATACATGAGAAAGAATTTTTGTTTGTTTTAAAGTTATCTTTTAACTGTAATTTCTGTAACAGAAGATGAGTTAGATGGACATCACAATGCGGCAGGGCAAAGACCCAGGTTTGATTCCCAGCACCCACATGGCAGCTACGAACCGTCCTTAACTCCAGTTCCAGGGGAATCTGAAGCCCTCTTCTGACCTCCATGGCATTGCATAACATGGGTACACTCACATACATGCAGACAATTCACCCATACACATAAAATAAAAATAATAAATAAAATCTCATTTAAAAAACTAAAAAAAAGAGAAGCAAAAATGTAAGGAAAAAGCAAATTGGGAATTCTAAGAGAAGGTTGAACTCAATTGAAGATACCTAAAAACTGTTGAAAAGGATTTAATGTTACCTCTTTTTGTTTGTTTGTTTGTTTGTTTGTTTGTTTGGCTTTTGGGTTTTGTTTTTTGTTTGTTTTTGTTTTTTGTTTTTTTTGGTCTTTTTGAGACAGGGTCTCCCTGTAGCTCCAGCTGCTTGGAACTCACTATGTAGACCAGGCTGGCCTTGAACTCACAGAGGATCTGCCTGCCTCTGCCTATTGTAATCTAGGAAGTTAATGTAAAGATTAGTGACAATATATCCAAAACAACAAAATAAACATTTAGCCATATTTCATCTAGGGCTAGCTGTAAATAAAAATTTTTGATGAAACATGTAAATCTTTCGATACTAGATTTATATCTTTATAAAAGACTAATAAGATATGTGTGTAATAGAATATATACCAGGAAATTCTTTCCAATAGGGTGTATTGCATTATTCACTCAATTTTGATAGATGGTGGGGCTGTTGATCATACCTTTAGTGAAATTTTTCCACTTAAACATTAGACATAAGGTCTGGAGAGATGGCTCAGTGGTTAAGAACACTGACTGTTCTTGTAGAAAACCCAGGTTCAAATCCCAGCACCCACATGGCAGCTAACAATTGTCCATAACTCCAGTTCCAGGAGATCCAATGGCCTCTTCCGTCCTCCGTGACCATTGCATGACATGGGTGCACTTACATACATGCAGGTAATACACACATATACATAAAATAAAAATAAACAAAAAAATTTTTTTAATTAGACATAAATGCCTAGTTATCAAAAACAGGCACAGGAATGGAAAAGCTTTTATAAAGCAATCTTTAAAATCATTAACAATAATATGGCAGTTTTGAGTTTAGCATTTAGTCCAAAATAAATGCTCTTAAATAAACCTTGATTAGACTGATTAGACATATATTTTATTTTTTTGGCCAAAACTTTTAATAGTTTGCAAGATTAGATAAATAACCTCATAGATTTAAAAAGAAGCTTGCTTGAAATTTGACTTCACAAATTTTAAGATTATATATATATTTATATCATCTTTAAGACTCATTTTTTACATATTGAAACACCTTTTTAAACTTTCATAGCATCAGTCACCTTAATCTTCACACCTAAATCCTTATTTAACACAAATATTTCCATTCTTACATTTTAATATTTTCTCTTACTTAGTGACTGTCTTAATGCCAAGAGACATAAATAACATTAACAAAAAACTTTTAGCATCTGTTGTGAGGACCTTTTAGATAAGTGTTAACTAAAGTGATAACTTTCAGAAGTTTCTCTACATAAGGTCCTAAGTTTCCTCTCAGAATTTTCTAATGAAAAATTAATGTTTAATTTTTACAAAAGTGAACAATAAACCAATTATACCAATCATATTAAAGCTGGAATTTCTTAGAATAGCTAAAAATAAAATATAAGAATTTGACCAGTATAAAGCTGACACATGCCTTTATCCCAGCACTTGGGAGGCAGAGGCAGGCAGATCTCTGTGAGTTTGAGGTCAGCATGGTCTACACAGAGAGTTCCAGACCAGCTGGGGCTAGGGGGTGACCCTGTCTCAAAAAGACCAAAAAAGAAAGGAGGAAAGAAAGAAAGAAAGAGAGAGAGAGAGAGAGAGAGAGAGAGAGAGAGGGAGGGAGGAAGAAAGAAAGGGGTCTACTGTTATGAAGCAAAGGTATTTCTCTTGTATTTAATAATTTTTTAAATATTTTATTTACTTTTTAATTTTATGGTTTGAGTGTATTGCCTCCATGTATGTAAGTGCACCCATGTTGTGTAATGCTCACAGAGGTCAGAAGAGGGCGTCAGATCCCCTGGAACTGGAGTTACGTACCGTTGTTACCCACCATATGGGTGCTAGAAACCAAACCCAGGTCTTCTACAAGAGTAGTTAGTGCTCTTAATCACTGAACCATCTCTCCAGTCCCTAGCCAAAATATTTTTAAGTGGGTTCCCATATGTTTGTAAGGATTTTAAATTTTTCTATTACATCTAAAGTGATAAGAAAATTCTCTATTATCTTTAGACCATGGAGGGAGCTGCCTTGCCTCTTATCATTTTAGGTGAGGCAAGCATAAGGGTACTTCCCATTCTCCTGCAATATGGTGGGCAAAAACTTTAGTATAAGTGTCTCAGCTAAGTACATTGTTAGTGGGGCAAAATAGAGATCCCTTAATCTTATTTTACCATAAAATCTTTATATCACAAAATAACCATAATAACATCTTTTGGTGTCATCCGAGTTCCATGAGGATCTCTTGAACTATCAGACAAACCATATAACATATCTTCATGTGAATTTATTATATTTTATACCATTGGGGGAGGGAGGAAGTGACTCACAAAGAAACAAACACCCAGTGGCCAGCTCTGTTCTGCAGCTCAGAGCCCTCCATTCCAGATCACCAGCCCACCACTCCAGATCACGAGCCCACCACTCCAGATCACGAGCCCACCACTCCAGATCATTCACGGCCCAACCACAGTCATCACTAGCTTTTGCCCATGTCTTATGGGCACACAGTCTCACCCCAGGTTGGTAATGCTGGGCCATTCCATTCTTGAGTGCCCGGCCACCACAGGCAGGTCACTGCTCCTGTCCAAGATGGCACAAAAAGCACCTCCCTCCGTGGCTAACTTTCCATGGTCAATTCTCTGCAGCAGGCCCTGGCCCTCAGAGGAAACAGGCTGTTTGGGACACAGTTGGTAATATTATAATCCTTAGCTAGTCTCAAGGGCATAATCTTCTTATTATATAGCTGTTTTTGTCTTCTTGGTCTCTGAGTTAGGGGGTCAACTGATTTCAGGAGCATTTGGAGGACATTTTGAGATAAATAAGCTTGCATCTGAAGTGAGAGTGCCAAATCCCATCTCCAGAGCCAGCATCTTAGGGAGTTCAAACAACATGGCAATTTGTTAATTTTAAAAAAACATTTGTTTCTCTTAAAATTGAGTGTACTGAATCTTGCACTGAAGTGAACTGTTCCTAAGCAGTTGCTTAACTGGTCATCAACTTTTTTCCCAAAATTCTGAATCAAGTGTCCCATGGTTGGGATACCAGAGAAAATATTTCTGAATAATATTTGAAGTCAGAATATTTGATTTTGATGGGTCACACCTCGATATTTCAAAATTTTATAAGATCATGAGTATGTGAAAGTGAGCACTCATAATCAAGGAGAACCAAACCAATAAAAGTATCTAACTTTATTATCACCTATCTTATTGTCTTCTTGGATATATTTTGGGTGACAAGATGTTTGAAGGTTTATACCCACAAATAGTAAGCTTGTATCTGTAAAGGAATGCAGACAATCTGCCTTTCCCATAAAAGGTCATCTTAAAATTATTCTCCAGGTTAATTTCAGGTCAGGCTGGAATATAGAAAATCATCAGACTTCTTTTTTAGAATTATATGTCAGATGGATATAGGCTAGGGATGTCTTGTTATCCTATGTCTAAACTTCCTTTTCTTTGCTCTCTAGAGCTTTATATTACTCCCCTTGTGAGTGACCACAAGGAAAAAAGGGCCTTTATCAGATTTAGCCACTTCTCTCACTGACAAAACCTGAATTTTCCTGTATCTCATCCTTCTTCATTAACAACCCTATTCAGAGTACTCTCTCTCACTGATGTGACTCTTTAATACACTATGACCTTTATTAACTTTTTGCCTGATTAATTAGATCCTGTCTGTGCAGGACCCACCATTTATAAAACTTCTGGAGAAAACATCAGCTTTACATGTATTATGGAGTCATCCAACTTCTAATGCTGATGAGTTAAGGATAGTCTCGAATTCCTTGTGGTTTAATTGCTAAAGTTCTCTTAAACACTCCCATGGTCTCCTCTTGTGAACATGAAGCTGTAGTCCTTTCTTGTGAGGTATGTCTGTGATCCCCTCCCATGAATCTGGAGCTGTGGTCCCTTTCAATGAGCCTGGAGCTGTGGTCCCCAACCATGTGTAACAGTTCCATATTCCTCTGGTGGTAGGCTAATGGTGGAGCAGATTGGAGAATGGAGGACTTCCCAATGTTGGGCAGTAGATTTAGCCTTCTCTGAGTGGCTGGATTCCCCACAATCTCCTCACCCAAGGTCCCAGTTTGTACATGGCAGAGGCTTTGCCTCATGTTGAGCTTATGCTAGAGAGAGGGGAGGTCTCTGTCATTTTCAGATTCTAGTCTTGGGAGGACTGAGTCTCTAGACTTCCTACCTTCCCTAAGGGCCAGGTATGGTCTTGACTCCTGTTGTCTAAGGTCTCTCTGGGTCTCTTGTGCTATCAGGCAAACCATATGACATATCTTTACGTAAATTTATTATTACCATGGGGGGGGTGACTTACAAAAATAATGAACACTTAGTGACTAGCTCTGCGCTGCCCAGCTCTGCTCCACCCAGCTCGTCCCGCCCAGCTCTGCACCATGGCTCAGAGCCCGCCACTCCAGATTACCACCCCGCCATTCCAGATCACTCCCACCGCCCGCTCATAGTCACCGCTAGCTTTAGCCCATGCCTCAGGGGCCAACAATCTTGCCCCAGGTCCATAAGTGCCAGGTCATTCTGTTCTTGATCACGTGCGCTGCTACGCCCCCTTCATGTTCATGGCTCCGGTTGAAGATGGCCCCACAAGCCCCTCCTTCTGCAGCTAACTCTCCACAGTCAATTCTCTGCAGCAGACCCCACCCCTTGAAGGAAACAAGAAGCTTGGGACAACTCCACACATGGTCCTGGGCATCCCGGCCTGGATGTTGGTCCATTCCTATTCCCAGGCATCAAGAGGTTTCCATTATCTTTCTATTACTCTTACAACCCCAGTTTACCTTTACCTGTGCCCTATACAAAATGTAAAACTCCTAATTGAACTCCTAGAGATAAAAATCACGGCACTTGAGAGGCAGAGGCAGGGGGATCTCTGTGAGTTCAAGGCCAGCCTGGTCTACATAGTGAGTTCCAGGACAGCTGGGGCTACAGGGAGACCCTGTCTCAAAAAGACAGGAAGTTAAAAAATATGTACTGTAATAATTAAACTGACACAATTCCAAACTAAAAATAATGTAATTGCATTTTAGAATGCAAATTCCCAACTCTATATGTCTACTAAAATTTTTGAGTATTATTTACTGACAAAAATGTACTACAAAGCTTCAACAATGCTGTGAAATTAAATAAAACACTTAAAAAATCCCCTTGGCTTTTTAAAAAATTCATAATTTGTAGGCAAGCATGATAGCACAAAGAGTGAATGCCTCTTTTAAAGAAGGCCACCAGCCTGCACTAGAACAGGACACAATTTTCCACATACAATCTTCAATTATGCATTAATAATTTAGAGTATGCAGAACACAGAAAATACCACAAAAATAATAAAAGTTGTGAGGAGGGAATAGGTATTTATCTTAGAGAAAGACAGGTTTGGAAATATAGGGCAGAAAAAAAGTCAGGATATTCAACCTTAGCAGCTGCCAAACCAGATACAATACTTTCCGAAGTTGGTTTCTTCCATTGCCTTTTGCCCCAGAAATGAGAGGTTCATGGAAGGCAGGAGAATTGAGTGGAGGGGATCCATGAGGTTCTGTAATATGTAATTCTTTTGGAAGCTCACCTTTTCCTATTGATACGGCTGCAAATCTATTTTTATTTTCAAAGAGTTAACTGGTTCAATTGAACTGTTCCTAAGCAGTTGCTTAACTGATCATTAATTTTTTTCCAAGATTCGGAATCAAGTGTCCCATGGTTGATATACCAGGGAAAATATTTCTGAATAATATTTAAAGGTTCACAAATTTGTATTGAATGCTTAATTCCAATTGTTTAAGTAAATTCATTAATTGCTTTGCATGCTCACAAGATTCAGGAGTTAAAGAGATTCCTAAAGCTAAAGGGAAAGATGAAAATAAAAATGAAAGTTTGAGGGGCCAGAGAGATGGCTCAACAGTTAAGAGCACTGACTACTCTTGCAGAGGACCCAGGTTCAATTCCCAGCACTCACGTGGTGGCTAACAACCATCCATAACTACAGTTTCAGATCTGACACCTTCTTCTGACCTCTATAGGCATTATAGGACACTGGTGCACCTGTCTACATACAGGCAACACACTCATATACATAAAATAAAAATAATAAAAATAAAAAAGAATCTTGCCAGGCATGGTGGCACATGCCTTTAATCCCAGCACTCGGGAGGCAGAGGCAGGCAGATCTCTGTGAATTCAAGGCCGGCCTGGTCTACATAGTGAGTTCCAGGACAGCTGGGGCTACAGGGAGACCCTGTCTCAAAAAGACCAAAAAAATAAATAAATAAATAAAAATAAAAAAGAAAGTGAAAGTTTAAGTACAGTTCCTTGCAGTTCAGGCCTAGTAAAGGAGATAAAGGCAAAAGACAAAGAATTAGTAAAGTTCATGGTGCAATCTGCAACGAAGTCTTATGCTTGTTGTCATATCACTTGCTTTGTGACTGACAATGTCCAATAATTCCTCTCTCCTATCAAGGGAAAGCCTTGCTTTCGATGTCATATAACTTACAATGTATGACTGGGACATTCCACATTTCCCATTTGCCTCAGGACTTCTCTGGTTGCTGACCTGTGAGTTTCGAGTAAAGCATCTCTTCCTCACACAGGGTACCATGATGCAGCATTACTATTGTCACATTACGGTTGTACCTGAACAAACAATCAGCCTGACTCTTAGCATTAAGTTTTACTAGCCAAGAGTGGACCTGAATTCCAAGAGTTTGTTCCTTCAGATTCTCAGGGAACCATGCACCTGAGCAAGGCTTCACCCATACTTTTATTCAAAACCATTTCTCTAGCATCAGTTGAAGGATTGCAAGCTTGGATCTGTGCTTTTCTTATCAGAGAATCTTGTCCTTTGATCCCAAGGCCTAAAATATCTTATACACACAATATCAATATTTCTCATGGTTTCAATGAGAATATAATTTTGCTTCTGTTAGATAAAAACTGGGCAGGGAATAGCCACAGAAAACACAGGAGGACCCTGGCAGAGTAAAGTTTATTTTGAGGATTGCTGGGGGATGGCAGCTCAGCTTAGGAGTGAAAGCAACCAGGAGCCTGATGACTGCTGGGGAAGTTCTTATGGGGGTGTTGAGGAATGCGGAAGGTGGAAAAAATAATCTTTACAGTTTCAGGGGAAGCAGGGGTTTGCACATTTTGAAACTTATCGGGGGGAAGCAACTTGAGCTAAGACGGCTCTTTCAGTCATGGGGTCTTAGGTCATGGGTACAAAGAGCCTGTTTTCCTGTCTGCAGATGTTCAGCATAGCTGTTGATCAGCTCCTGAATTTCCATGGAGCTCTGCAGAAATCATCATGCAGGGGCTTGCAAAATTACGAGGCCTTGCTACACTGGGGGAAGGGTCGCTATAGGCCTGGACTCTATCAGTTTCCAGTACTTTGATATGCTAATTCAAGCAAATCCACATCCATTCATTATTTTGGGTGTAGGGCAAAGAGAGATATGGAGGGGATCAAGATCAGGTGTCCAAGTCACAAGGTTCACTGAACATCTTTGCATTATAATCAATAGCTTTTGGTACAAGGTTGAGGTAAAGTCATCAGTCCAGAAGTTATTCACATACAGGCTTTTCACTTTGGTGGGTCACTACAACTTTTTCTATAGGGTTATCTAAACATCTACTAATTTTGAGTGGTGCCTAGGACCAGAGAAATCTCTGCAACACAAGGGATAAAAGTTGTCAACAGTCCTGTCTAGCTATAAAGTCTGTGAGCTACAACAATGACCAGCCCAGCAAGACATCCTTAATGGTGGCACTTACATCTTGAGGGTAACCAATAGCTGTCAAATTGGACTTAAGTCCCACTGAATAGGAGGGAATTCATGGCGAGTAGTCTAAATCTAGCTAAGAACATGTGGTTGAAGAAGTCATGGACTCCAATGTTACTGCCATTTTCCTAAATTAATATAGCTTCCAACTGTATTCTAGATATTTATTCTTATGTCCATAGATAAGTATCGCACTCAGCCCTCATCAATGAAGCTTCTCTTTGCAGCAGATGGAGGTGTCTACAGAAATATGCAACTGGTCTAAATGTAGAGAAAAGAAGTCACTGTGGGTTGCCCAGCACCAATTAGGACTTGTACAATACAACCCCTACACCTAAGGCTCAGGGAACATTTTAGAAGAGGGGGAGGAAAGATTTTAAGAGACAGAGGACAAGTCAACTACTTCATGATAGTGTCTTCTAGAAAGAACAGGGATTCTGCACCCAAGAAATCTCAACAATATGATTGTCTGTTAAGACATGCACAAGACCAGACCAGTCAACATGTCTTCATGGGTGGAAAGAAATTTCACAAGGCCCCACCCCTAGATGAAGAGCTACAGGCAGTCAATGACACTGAGGGAGGGAGAATCAGTTTTCACCAGAGATGAGCCCCCTGATAGATTTCTAAATCATAGGTGGTTAGCCCTAAACGTATATACATGTGGGCAATGCTAATTGGATTCAGGTTGTGTATAGGAGTTGGAGGAGGAAGAGGGAGGGGTGGAAATAATGTAAATACACTGTACTCCACTATGAAATTCTCAAAACTTTAATAATTATTTTTACTAAAAACAAATAATTGAATTAATACTATATATCAGTTGCAATATATAAAGTCTAATAGTCCATATAAAGGAAAAAACAATCTTGGAATCTTCTTCCACTCCTTGTGGCAATATAAAATTGTATAATCTCTTTTGAAAACAGTTTAGGAAACTCTTAAAAAGTTTAACATGTAGCCACCATACCACCCATAAGTAGCTGTTTTTCCAAGAGAAATGAAGGCATAGCTCTATATGAGCACTTGTTCATTATACCACCTTTATTCAAAATGACTCAAGTCAGAAAAAATCTGAAGTCCATACACAGGTGAAAGAGGGGCATTATAATATTTATCCATGAAATGGAATACTACGCAGCTATAAAAGACATAAACTATTGAATCTCAAAATAATCATGCTGACTGAGAGAAGTCAAGTGCATTAAGTGTGCCTGCATTTATATAAACTTCTAGACAGTATTGACTAATCTAAACTGACAGCAAATCAAAATGATGGATCTCTTATCTTTATTGAGATTTGGTTTAAATGACTATGTGTGTGCATGCCCACCTGTGTCAAATCTTACCAAACTGTGGACTTTAAGTATTTGAAATTTATTTCATGTTAATTGTACTTTAATACAGCATTAAAATTTTAAATATAAGGAAATAATTAAATGAGGAGGGTGCTTTTATGTCTTTTATTCA